>NW_026869996.1:7484445-7511919 GCF_020882245.1 Rhopalosiphum padi | reverse complement strand
TTACAAGCAGTTCAAAGTATGACTTTGTAATATTTGTTTAAATTACCATGTAAAATCATGTCAAAATTATGATATTAAATCATTTTTTATTGTGTTTGTGAAGTATCAGCTTAAATGTAATATTTGAATGTCAATTATTGAAAATTAGAATCATTTGCTTATAATCTAATGGTCAGGGTTTCATGACACTGACTTTTTGTTACACTACTATTAATTTAATATCAATTAAATTCAATACCCATTACACGCACGTTGCACAAAACCCTTGTTATTAGCAGTATCGTCTAGTACATTTTCAACGTAGGATATTGATATTTAGCATAGTGGTAGAAATGTGAATTCATGTCTCGGCATGTATTGAATGATCTGCTGTACTGCCATCTAAAAAAAAAATAGCAAGTTAAATATGTATAATGGTTGGAGGATAAAATGTCGCTACTAGACACCGTAAGGAGGACAACAATTTTTATATAACAACTAGTACGTGGACAACACTGAATAATTTTTTAAATGGAAACAATCAAAACATAAACTAACAGACAAACACTTCATTTTTATTACAAAATTCTTGAAAACAATTTACAGTTGAAACTCAAATACAAATACGAATGTAAAACTGCAAAATGATAGGAAATATAGACATAATATTATATAACAGACGATAAGAAATAATAATTATGATAAGCCATAAAAGATAGTACCTACAAATATACCAGAATGTTTTGTAGAATATAAAATGTACCTATTATAAGTGTGACTATTTGTACAACTGAAAATTTGCTCCTTTTCAATACGAAAAAAGTGGGTATCGCTCCGGTGTATAGTAGAGATGGTGAGTAGGTCACTGGTCACTATAATGGATGTGTTAAATTTGAATGCAACGACGGGTAGGATTGTATACGAAAAACGATTCTGAACGGAGATGATTTGTCAGTCAATGATAATTAGTTGGATATATTATATTATTACCTATATTTAAATTGTAATATATCGTTATTTTACGCGATTTCGTAAAAAATTATATTTCATACGCACATAAAATGTTTTCTATATTGACAATGGATTTATTTTTTTACTGTTACTTGAAGGAAAACTTATGGATAACCTAGTATATCCAACCTTAAGTATAAATCACAAAGATTTTATGAATTTTCAACTTCAAAATTCTTTGCAAATTTTCGTGATTTTGATATATTTTCTAAACATTTGAACTTTAAATGCTTATAAACAATAATTGTGACTAACGATTTTTGATTTATTTTTTACTACGATAAGTTTCAATTATCTATAAGTAGCTTAAAAAAATGTCAAAATATTTTGAAAATTTAATCGCAAATAGATAACGCTAATATAAACGTTTGTTGAAAATTTCAAGTATTTACAATGATTCGTTTTTGACTTGCAGCAAAATCAAAAAATCGATTTTGTCTTTTCAAAGAGGGGCTGAAGTCAAAAACGAAGCATTATTACTACTCCAAAAAGTGATGACGGACACAAAAATAATACAAACATCATTGTAAAATCAATACAATCATCACTCCGTTCAGAATCTAAAAATATTAATTTGTATTATTCGTCAAAATTAACTTGTAAAATCATATTTTATAGTTTTTATGAAGTAAAAATATCAGGTTAAATGAAACATGTGCAAGTTAAAAATTATAAATTAGAATCATTTTCGTAATCGAGTAGTCAAGGATCAAGACACTTACTTGTGTTAACTTCGGGCATAAAATATGAACAATTCGTTTATAATATCAAAAATCTTTATTAAATGAACAACAACTACACCCAATAGCTAAGTAAAAACAACCGTCAATTATGTCAAAAGGCCGTCCGGCGAACGGCACACAACCAACTAGTTTTACTCTGAGGCGATCGGGCATCGGCCGACGGATGTCGTCCCCACTACCGCCCTCTGTCGGTGCATACATTTAATAATTTTGAGTGTTTTATAAGCAGTTTAAAATTGGAATTTGTCAAAATTATCATATAAAAACATGTATTATAGTGTATTCAAAATACCAGGTTAAATGAAACACGTGAAAGACAATAATGGTAAATTTCTTAAACTATTGTTCAACCTTCTAAACATTAACTTAATATTTGAGTGTTTTATAAATGTTTTATAATGATCATTTAAATATTATAGTAAAAATAAAATATATTTATAGCATAGGTAAAATTTAAGAATAAACAATACAAGCTAAAGTTGTTTACTATTATTTTATTCAGATATTTAACAAATCTCAATTGTTTCACAGCTATTAATTTAGTATCAATTATATTCAATAACCATTGCATAAATCCAATATTATTATCAGTATCTTCTAGTCCATTTTCAACCTAGGATGTTGATACTCTCCTTAGTGGTAGAAATGTGAATTCGTGTCTCAGCATGCCTTGATTGATCTGATATACTGCCATCTGAAAAAATGTAGTAAGTTAATAACGTATAACCGTTGGAGAATAAGTTGAGAATACAGTGTTTTACAGGCAGTTCAAAGTATGAATTTGTAATATCAGTCAATATTATCATATAAAAAACATGTTTTATAGTGTTTATGAAGTATCAGCTTAAATGACAAATATGGATGTTAGTAATGGTAAATAAGAATCATTTACTTAACCTAATTGTCTAGGTTTCATGACACTAACTTGATAATTGAGATTTTTATGAGCAGCTAAAAATATGAATTTGTAATATGAGTCAAAATTATGATATATAAGCACGTTTTATAGTGTTTATTATCAAGTATGAGCCTAAATGAAATATATGGAAGTTAATAATGGTAAATAAGAACCATTTACTTAATATAATGGTTAGGGTTTTATGACACTAACTTTTTGTAACACTACTATTCATTGAATATCAATTACATCCAATACCCATTACACGCACTATGCATAAAACCATTAATATTAGCAGTACCTTCTATTCCATTTTCAACGGAAAATGTTGTAACTTTCCCAAGTGATAGAAATGTTAATTCATGTCTCAGCATGCCTCCAGTGATCTGCAGTACTGCCATCTAAAACACAAATAGTCAGTTAAATATGTATAATGGTTAAAGAAATAATTATAATGCTTAGCAATAAAACAGATAGTACAAATCTACCAGAATGTTTTGTTGAGTTTTAATGTAAAACAAAATATAAGTAAAGAATACACTTGTACATTAACATAAAATTGCTGCTTTTCAATATTAAAATAATAAGAGTTTGTAATACTTGTATAACGTATACAATAAGAATCATTGTCATAATTTAGTAGTCAAGGTTTCTAGACACTAACATGAGAATTGAGTGTTTTATAAACAGTTAAAAATATGACTTTGTAAAATTACCATGTAAAATCATGTTTTATTGTGTTTATGAAGTATCAGCTTAAATGTAATATTTGAATGTCAATTATTGAAAGTTAGAATCATTTGCTTATAATCTAATGATCAGAGTTTCATGACACTGACTTTTTGTTACACTACTATTAATTTAATATCAATTAAATTCAATACCCATTACACGCACGTTGCACAAAACCATTATTATTAGCAGTACTGTCTAGTCCATTTTCAACGTAGGATGTTGATGTTTTGCATAGTGGTAGAAATGTGAATTCATGTCTCAGCATGTATTGAGTGATCTGCTGTACTGCCATCTAAAAATAAAAAATAGTCAGTTAAATATTATGTGTATAGTGGTTGGAGAATAACTTGAGAATACAGTGTTTTACAAGCAGTTCAAAGTATGACTTTGTAATATTTGTTTAAATTACCATGTAAAATCATGTCAAAATTATGATATTAAATCATTTTTTATTGTGTTTGTGAAGTATCAGCTTAAATGTAATATTTGAATGTCAATTATTGAAAATTAGAATCATTTGCTTATAATCTAATGGTCAGGGTTTCATGACACTGACTTTTTGTTACACTACTATTAATTTAATATCAATTAAATTCAATACCCATTACACGCACGTTGCACAAAACCCTTGTTATTAGCAGTATCGTCTAGTACATTTTCAACGTAGGATATTGATATTTAGCATAGTGGTAGAAATGTGAATTCATGTCTCGGCATGTATTGAATGATCTGCTGTACTGCCATCTAAAAAAAAAATAGCAAGTTAAATATGTATAATGGTTGGAGGATAAAATGTCGCTACTAGACACCGTAAGGAGGACAACAATTTTTATATAACAACTAGTACGTGGACAACACTGAATAATTTTTTAAATGGAAACAATCAAAACATAAACTAACAGACAAACACTTCATTTTTATTACAAAATTCTTGAAAACAATTTACAGTTGAAACTCAAATACAAATACGAATGTAAAACTGCAAAATGATAGGAAATATAGACATAATATTATATAACAGACGATAAGAAATAATAATTATGATAAGCCATAAAAGATAGTACCTACAAATATACCAGAATGTTTTGTAGAATATAAAATGTACCTATTATAAGTGTGACTATTTGTACAACTGAAAATTTGCTCCTTTTCAATACGAAAAAAGTGGGTATCGCTCCGGTGTATAGTAGAGATGGTGAGTAGGTCACTGGTCACTATAATGGATGTGTTAAATTTGAATGCAACGACGGGTAGGATTGTATACGAAAAACGATTCTGAACGGAGATGATTTGTCAGTCAATGATAATTAGTTGGATATATTATATTATTACCTATATTTAAATTGTAATATATCGTTATTTTACGCGATTTCGTAAAAAATTATATTTCATACGCACATAAAATGTTTTCTATATTGACAATGGATTTATTTTTTTACTGTTACTTGAAGGAAAACTTATGGATAACCTAGTATATCCAACCTTAAGTATAAATCACAAAGATTTTATGAATTTTCAACTTCAAAATTCTTTGCAAATTTTCGTGATTTTGATATATTTTCTAAACATTTGAACTTTAAATGCTTATAAACAATAATTGTGACTAACGATTTTTGATTTATTTTTTACTACGATAAGTTTCAATTATCTATAAGTAGCTTAAAAAATGTCAAAATATTTTGAAAATTTAATCGCAAATAGATAACGCTAATATAAACGTTTGTTGAAAATTTCAAGTATTTACAATGATTCGTTTTTGACTTGCAGCAAAATCAAAAAATCGATTTTGTCTTTTCAAAGAGGGGCTGAAGTCAAAAACGAAGCATTATTACTACTCCAAAAAGTGATGACGGACACAAAAATAATACAAACATCATTGTAAAATCAATACAATCATCACTCCGTTCAGAATCTAAAAATATTAATTTGTATTATTCGTCAAAATTAACTTGTAAAATCATATTTTATAGTTTTTATGAAGTAAAAATATCAGGTTAAATGAAACATGTGCAAGTTAAAAATTATAAATTAGAATCATTTTCGTAATCGAGTAGTCAAGGATCAAGACACTTACTTGTGTTAACTTCGGGCATAAAATATGAACAATTCGTTTATAATATCAAAAATCTTTATTAAATGAACAACAACTACACCCAATAGCTAAGTAAAAACAACCGTCAATTATGTCAAAAGGCCGTCCGGCGAACGGCACACAACCAACTAGTTTTACTCTGAGGCGATCGGGCATCGGCCGACGGATGTCGTCCCCACTACCGCCCTCTGTCGGTGCATACATTTAATAATTTTGAGTGTTTTATAAGCAGTTTAAAATTGGAATTTGTCAAAATTATCATATAAAAACATGTATTATAGTGTATTCAAAATACCAGGTTAAATGAAACACGTGAAAGACAATAATGGTAAATTTCTTAAACTATTGTTCAACCTTCTAAACATTAACTTAATATTTGAGTGTTTTATAAATGTTTTATAATGATCATTTAAATATTATAGTAAAAATAAAATATATTTATAGCATAGGTAAAATTTAAGAATAAACAATACAAGCTAAAGTTGTTTACTATTATTTTATTCAGATATTTAACAAATCTCAATTGTTTCACAGCTATTAATTTAGTATCAATTATATTCAATAACCATTGCATAAATCCAATATTATTATCAGTATCTTCTAGTCCATTTTCAACCTAGGATGTTGATACTCTCCTTAGTGGTAGAAATGTGAATTCGTGTCTCAGCATGCCTTGATTGATCTGATATACTGCCATCTGAAAAAATGTAGTAAGTTAATAACGTATAACCGTTGGAGAATAAGTTGAGAATACAGTGTTTTACAGGCAGTTCAAAGTATGAATTTGTAATATCAGTCAATATTATCATATAAAAAACATGTTTTATAGTGTTTATGAAGTATCAGCTTAAATGACAAATATGGATGTTAGTAATGGTAAATAAGAATCATTTACTTAACCTAATTGTCTAGGTTTCATGACACTAACTTGATAATTGAGATTTTTATGAGCAGCTAAAAATATGAATTTGTAATATGAGTCAAAATTATGATATATAAGCACGTTTTATAGTGTTTATTATCAAGTATGAGCCTAAATGAAATATATGGAAGTTAATAATGGTAAATAAGAACCATTTACTTAATATAATGGTTAGGGTTTTATGACACTAACTTTTTGTAACACTACTATTCATTGAATATCAATTACATCCAATACCCATTACACGCACTATGCATAAAACCATTAATATTAGCAGTACCTTCTATTCCATTTTCAACGGAAAATGTTGTAACTTTCCCAAGTGATAGAAATGTTAATTCATGTCTCAGCATGCCTCCAGTGATCTGCAGTACTGCCATCTAAAACACAAATAGTCAGTTAAATATGTATAATGGTTAAAGAAATAATTATAATGCTTAGCAATAAAACAGATAGTACAAATCTACCAGAATGTTTTGTTGAGTTTTAATGTAAAACAAAATATAAGTAAAGAATACACTTGTACATTAACATAAAATTGCTGCTTTTCAATATTAAAATAATAAGAGTTTGTAATACTTGTATAACGTATACAATAAGAATCATTGTCATAATTTAGTAGTCAAGGTTTCTAGACACTAACATGAGAATTGAGTGTTTTATAAACAGTTAAAAATATGACTTTGTAAAATTACCATGTAAAATCATGTTTTATTGTGTTTATGAAGTATCAGCTTAAATGTAATATTTGAATGTCAATTATTGAAAGTTAGAATCATTTGCTTATAATCTAATGATCAGAGTTTCATGACACTGACTTTTTGTTACACTACTATTAATTTAATATCAATTAAATTCAATACCCATTACACGCACGTTGCACAAAACCATTATTATTAGCAGTACTGTCTAGTCCATTTTCAACGTAGGATGTTGATGTTTTGCATAGTGGTAGAAATGTGAATTCATGTCTCAGCATGTATTGAGTGATCTGCTGTACTGCCATCTAAAAATAAAAAATAGTCAGTTAAATATTATGTGTATAGTGGTTGGAGAATAACTTGAGAATACAGTGTTTTACAAGCAGTTCAAAGTATGACTTTGTAATATTTGTTTAAATTACCATGTAAAATCATGTGAAAATTATGATATTAAATCATTTTTTATTGTGTTTGTGAAGTATCAGCTTAAATGTAATATTTGAATGTCAATTATTGAAAATTAGAATCATTTGCTTATAATCTAATGGTCAGGGTTTCATGACACTGACTTTTTGTTACACTACTATTAATTTAATATCAATTAAATTCAATACCCATTACACGCACGTTGCACAAAACCCTTGTTATTAGCAGTATCGTCTAGTACATTTTCAACGTAGGATATTGATATTTAGCATAGTGGTAGAAATGTGAATTCATGTCTCGGCATGTATTGAATGATCTGCTGTACTGCCATCTAAAAAAAAAATAGCAAGTTAAATATGTATAATGGTTGGAGGATAAAATGTCGCTACTAGACACCGTAAGGAGGACAACAATTTTTATATAACAACTAGTACGTGGACAACACTGAATAATTTTTTAAATGGAAACAATCAAAACATAAACTAACAGACAAACACTTCATTTTTATTACAAAATTCTTGAAAACAATTTACAGTTGAAACTCAAATACAAATACGAATGTAAAACTGCAAAATGATAGGAAATATAGACATAATATTATATAACAGACGATAAGAAATAATAATTATGATAAGCCATAAAAGATAGTACCTACAAATATACCAGAATGTTTTGTAGAATATAAAATGTACCTATTATAAGTGTGACTATTTGTACAACTGAAAATTTGCTCCTTTTCAATACGAAAAAAGTGGGTATCGCTCCGGTGTATAGTAGAGATGGTGAGTAGGTCACTGGTCACTATAATGGATGTGTTAAATTTGAATGCAACGACGGGTAGGATTGTATACGAAAAACGATTCTGAACGGAGATGATTTGTCAGTCAATGATAATTAGTTGGATATATTATATTATTACCTATATTTAAATTGTAATATATCGTTATTTTACGCGATTTCGTAAAAAATTATATTTCATACGCACATAAAATGTTTTCTATATTGACAATGGATTTATTTTTTTACTGTTACTTGAAGGAAAACTTATGGATAACCTAGTATATCCAACCTTAAGTATAAATCACAAAGATTTTATGAATTTTCAACTTCAAAATTCTTTGCAAATTTTCGTGATTTTGATATATTTTCTAAACATTTGAACTTTAAATGCTTATAAACAATAATTGTGACTAACGATTTTTGATTTATTTTTTACTACGATAAGTTTCAATTATCTATAAGTAGCTTAAAAAATGTCAAAATATTTTGAAAATTTAATCGCAAATAGATAACGCTAATATAAACGTTTGTTGAAAATTTCAAGTATTTACAATGATTCGTTTTTGACTTGCAGCAAAATCAAAAAAATCGATTTTGTCTTTTCAAAGAGGGGCTGAAGTCAAAAACGAAGCATTATTACTACTCCAAAAAGTGATGACGGACACAAAAATAATACAAACATCATTGTAAAATCAATACAATCATCACTCCGTTCAGAATCTAAAAATATTAATTTGTATTATTCGTCAAAATTAACTTGTAAAATCATATTTTATAGTTTTTATGAAGTAAAAATATCAGGTTAAATGAAACATGTGCAAGTTAAAAATTATAAATTAGAATCATTTTCGTAATCGAGTAGTCAAGGATCAAGACACTTACTTGTGTTAACTTCGGGCATAAAATATGAACAATTCGTTTATAATATCAAAAATCTTTATTAAATGAACAACAACTACACCCAATAGCTAAGTAAAAACAACCGTCAATTATGTCAAAAGGCCGTCCGGCGAACGGCACACAACCAACTAGTTTTACTCTGAGGCGATCGGGCATCGGCCGACGGATGTCGTCCCCACTACCGCCCTCTGTCGGTGCATACATTTAATAATTTTGAGTGTTTTATAAGCAGTTTAAAATTGGAATTTGTCAAAATTATCATATAAAAACATGTATTATAGTGTATTCAAAATACCAGGTTAAATGAAACACGTGAAAGACAATAATGGTAAATTTCTTAAACTATTGTTCAACCTTCTAAACATTAACTTAATATTTGAGTGTTTTATAAATGTTTTATAATGATCATTTAAATATTATAGTAAAAATAAAATATATTTATAGCATAGGTAAAATTTAAGAATAAACAATACAAGCTAAAGTTGTTTACTATTATTTTATTCAGATATTTAACAAATCTCAATTGTTTCACAGCTATTAATTTAGTATCAATTATATTCAATAACCATTGCATAAATCCAATATTATTATCAGTATCTTCTAGTCCATTTTCAACCTAGGATGTTGATACTCTCCTTAGTGGTAGAAATGTGAATTCGTGTCTCAGCATGCCTTGATTGATCTGATATACTGCCATCTGAAAAAATGTAGTAAGTTAATAACGTATAACCGTTGGAGAATAAGTTGAGAATACAGTGTTTTACAGGCAGTTCAAAGTATGAATTTGTAATATCAGTCAATATTATCATATAAAAAACATGTTTTATAGTGTTTATGAAGTATCAGCTTAAATGACAAATATGGATGTTAGTAATGGTAAATAAGAATCATTTACTTAACCTAATTGTCTAGGTTTCATGACACTAACTTGATAATTGAGATTTTTATGAGCAGCTAAAAATATGAATTTGTAATATGAGTCAAAATTATGATATATAAGCACGTTTTATAGTGTTTATTATCAAGTATGAGCCTAAATGAAATATATGGAAGTTAATAATGGTAAATAAGAACCATTTACTTAATATAATGGTTAGGGTTTTATGACACTAACTTTTTGTAACACTACTATTCATTGAATATCAATTACATCCAATACCCATTACACGCACTATGCATAAAACCATTAATATTAGCAGTACCTTCTATTCCATTTTCAACGGAAAATGTTGTAACTTTCCCAAGTGATAGAAATGTTAATTCATGTCTCAGCATGCCTCCAGTGATCTGCAGTACTGCCATCTAAAACACAAATAGTCAGTTAAATATGTATAATGGTTAAAGAAATAATTATAATGCTTAGCAATAAAACAGATAGTACAAATCTACCAGAATGTTTTGTTGAGTTTTAATGTAAAACAAAATATAAGTAAAGAATACACTTGTACATTAACATAAAATTGCTGCTTTTCAATATTAAAATAATAAGAGTTTGTAATACTTGTATAACGTATACAATAAGAATCATTGTCATAATTTAGTAGTCAAGGTTTCTAGACACTAACATGAGAATTGAGTGTTTTATAAACAGTTAAAAATATGACTTTGTAAAATTACCATGTAAAATCATGTTTTATTGTGTTTATGAAGTATCAGCTTAAATGTAATATTTGAATGTCAATTATTGAAAGTTAGAATCATTTGCTTATAATCTAATGATCAGAGTTTCATGACACTGACTTTTTGTTACACTACTATTAATTTAATATCAATTAAATTCAATACCCATTACACGCACGTTGCACAAAACCATTATATGAAAATTGTGTAGGATTGTCCATAAATCCATGTAATTTATGTAAAAATGTCAAAAAATCGAAGTAAATTATGTAGAATTGGTCGAAATCCCATGAAAATTGTGTAGGATTGTCCAATAATCCATATATTTTATGTAAAAATGACCAAAAATCCATGTAATTTGTGTAGAAATGTCCATATATCCATGTATTTTATTTAAAAATGGCCATAAATTCATGTAAATTATGTAATTATGGTCAAAAATCCATGTAATTTAAGTAAAAATGGCCAATTATCCATGAAATTTGTGTAGAATTGTCCAAAACTCCATGTCTTTTATGTAAAAATGGCCAATAATCCATGAAATTTGTGTAAAATTGTCCAAAATTCCATGTAATTTATGTAAAAATGTCAAAAAATTGAAGTAAATTATGTAGAATTGGTCGAAATCCCATGAAAATTGTGAAGAGTTGACAAAAATCCATGTATTATCTGTAAAAATGGTCAAAAATCCATGTATTATCTGTAAAAATGGCAAAAACCCCATGTAATTCGTGAAGAATTGTCCAAAAATCCATGTATTTTATTTAAAAATGGCCATAAATTCATGTAAATTATGTAATTATGGTCAGAAATCCATGTAATTTAAGTAAAAATGTCCAATTATCCATGAAATTTGTGTAGAATTGTCCAAAACTCCATGTATTTTATGTAAAAAATGGCCAATAATCCATGAAATTTGTGTAAAATTGTCCAAAATTCCATGTAATTTATGTAAAAATGTCAAAAAATTGAAGTTAATTATGTAGAATTGGTCGAAATCCCATGAAAATTGTGAAGAGTTGACAAAAATCCATGTATTATGTGTAAAAAATGGTCAAAAATCCATGTATTATCTGTAAAAATGGCAAAAACCCCATGTAATTCGTGAAGAATTGTCCAAAAATCCATGTATTTTATTTAAAAATGGCCATAAATTCATGTAAATTATGTAATTATGGTCAGAAATCCATGTAATTTAAGTAAAAATGGCCAATTATCCATGAAATTTGTGTAGAATTGTCCAAAACTCCATGTATTTTATGTAAAAATGGCCAATGATCCATGAAATTTGTGTAAAATTGTCCAAAATTCCATGTAATTTATGTAAAAATGTCAAAAAATTGAAGTAAATTATGTAGAATTGGTCGAAATCCCATGAAAATTGTGAAGAGTTGACAAAAATCCATGTATTATGTGTAAAAATGGTCAAAAATCCATGTATTATCTGTAAAAAAGGCAAAAACCCCATGTAATTCGTGAAGAATTGTCCAAAAATCCATGTATTTTATTTAAAAATGGCCATAAATTCATGTAAATTATGTAATTATGGTCAGAAATCCATGTAATTTGAGTAAAAATGGCCAATTATCCATGAAATTTGTGTAGAATTGTCCAAAACTCCATGCATTTTATGTAAAAATGGCCAAAAATTGAAGTAAAATATGTAGAATTGGTCGAAATCCCATGAAAATTGTGTAGGATTGTCCATAAATCCATGTAATTTATGTAAAAATGTCAAAAAATCGAAGTAAATTATGTAGAATTGGTCGAAATCCCATGAAAATTGTGTAGGATTGTCCAATAATCCATATATTTTATGTAAAAAATGACCAAAAATCCATGTAATTTGTGTAGAAATGTCCATAAATCCATGTATTTTATTTAAAAATGGCAATAAATTCATGTAAATTATGTAATTATGGTCAAAAATCCATGTAATTTGAGTAAAAATGGCCAATTATCCATGAAATTTGTGTAGAATTGTCCAAAACTCCATGTATTTTATGTAAAAATGGCCAATGATCCATGAAATTTGTGTAAAATTGTCCAAAATTCCATGTAATTTATGTAAAAATGTCAAAAAATTGAAGTAAATTATGTAAAATTGGTCGAAATCCCATGAAAATTGTGAAGAGTTGACAAAAATCCATGTATTATGTGTAAAAATGGTCAAAAATCCATGTATTATCTGTAAAAAAGGCAAAAACCCCATGTAATTCGTGAAGAATTGTTCAAAAATCCATGAATTTTATTTAAAAATGGCCATAAATTCATGTAAATTATGTAATTATGGTCAGAAATCCATGTAATTTGAGTAAAAATAGCCAATTATCCATGAAATTTGTGTAAAATTGTCCAAAACTCCATGCATTTTATGTAAAAATGGCCAAAAATTGAAGTAAAATATGTAGAATTGGTCGAAATCCCATGAAAATTGTGTAGGATTGTCCATAAATCCATGTAATTTATGTAAAAATGTCAAAAAATCGAAGTAAATTATGTAGAATTGGTCGAAATCCCATGAAAATTGTGTAGGATTGTCCAATAATCCATATATTTTATGTAAAAATGACCAAAAATCCATGTAATTTGTGTAGAAATGTCCATATATCCATGTATTTTATTTAAAAATGGCCATAAATTCATGTAAATTATGTAATTATGGTCAAAAATCCATGTAATTTGAGTAAAAATGGCCAATTATCCATGAAATTTGTGTAGAATTGTCCAAAACTCGATGTATTTTATTTAAAAATGGCCAATAATCCATGTAATTTGAGTAAAAATGGCCAATTATCCATGAAATTTGTGTAGAATTGTCCAAAACTCCATGTCTTTTATGTAAAAATGGCCAATAATCCATGAAATTTGTGTAAAATTGTCCAAAATTCCATGTAATTTATGTAAAAATGTCAAAAAATTGAAGTAAATTATGTAGAATTGGTCGAAATCCCATTAAAATTGTGAAGAGTTGAAAAAATCCATGTATTATCTGTAAAAAATGGTCAAAAATCCATGTATTATCTGTAAAAAAGGCAAAAACCCCATGTAATTCGTGAAGAATTGTTCAAAAATCCATGAATTTTATTTAAAAATGGCCATAAATTCATGTAAATTATGTAATTATGGTCAGAAATCCATGTAATTTGAGTAAAAATAGCCAATTATCCATGAAATTTGTGTAGAATTGTCCAAAACTCCATGCATTTTATGTAAAAATGGCCAAAAATTGAAGTAAAATATGTAGAATTGGTCGAAATCCCATGAAAATTGTGTAGGATTGTCCATAAATCCATGTAATTTATGTAAAAATGTCAAAAAATCGAAGTAAATTATGTAGAATTGGTCGAAATCCCATGAAAATTGTGTAGGATTGTCCAATAATCCATATATTTTATGTAAAAATGACCAAAAATCCATGTATTTTATTTAAAAATGGCCATAAATTCATGTAAATTATGTAATTATGGTCAGAAATCCATGTAATTTGAGTAAAAATAGCCAATTATCCATGAAATTTGTGTAGAATTGTCCAAAACTCCATGCATTTTATGTAAAAATGGCCAAAAATTGAAGTAAAATATGTAGAATTGGTCGAAATCCCATGAAAATTGTGTAGGATTGTCCATAAATCCATGTAATTTATGTAAAAAATGTCAAAAAATCGAAGTAAATTATGTAGAATTGGTCGAAATCCCATGAAAATTGTGTAGGATTGTCCAATAATCCATATATTTTATGTAAAAATGACCAAAAATCCATGTAATTTGTGTAGAAATGTCCATATATCCATGTATTTTATTTAAAAATGGCCATAAATTCATGTAAATTATGTAATTATGGTCAAAAATCCATGTAATTTAAGTAAAAATGGCCAATTATCCATGAAATTTGTGTAGAATTGTCCAAAACTCCATGTCTTTTATGTAAAAATGGCCAATAATCCATGAAATTTGTGTAAAATTGTCCAAAATTCCATGTAATTTATGTAAAAATGTCAAAAAATTGAAGTAAATTATGTAGAATTGGTCGAAATCCCATGAAAATTGTGAAGAGTTGACAAAAATCCATGTATTATCTGTAAAAATGGTCAAAAAATCCATGTATTATCTGTAAAAATGGCAAAAACCCCATGTAATTCGTGAAAAATTGTCCAAAAATCCATGTATTTTATTTAAAAATGGCCATAAATTCATGTAAATTATGTAATTATGGTCAGAAATCCATGTAATTTAAGTAAAAATGTCCAATTATCCATGAAATTTGTGTAGAATTGTCCAAAACTCCATGTATTTTATGTAAAAATGGCCAATAATCCATGAAATTTGTGTAAAATTGTCCAAAATTCTATGTAATTTATGTAAAAATGTCAAAAAATTGAAGTTAATTATGTAGAATTGGTCGAAATCCCATGAAAATTGTGAAGAGTTGACAAAAATCCATGTATTATGTGTAAAAATGGTCAAAAATCCATGTATTATCTGTAAAAATGGCAAAAACCCCATGTAATTCGTGAAGAATTGTCCAAAAAATCCATGTATTTTATTTAAAAATGGCCATAAATTCGTGTAAATTATGTAATTATGGTCAGAAATCCATGTAATTTGAGTAAAAATGGCCAATTATCCATGAAATTTGTGTAGAATTGTCCAAAACTCCATGTATTTTATGTAAAAATGGCCAATGATCCATGAAATTTGTGTAAAATTGTCCAAAATTCCATGTAATTTATGTAAAAATGTCAAAAAATTGAAGTAAATTGTGTAGAATTGGTCGAAATCCCATGAAAATTGTGAAGAGTTGACAAAAATCCATGTATTATGTGTAAAAATGGTCAAAAATCCATGTATTATCTGTAAAAAAGGCAAAAACCCCATGTAATTCGTGAAGAATTGTCCAAAAATCCATGTATTTTATTTAAAAATGGCCATAAATTCATGTAAATTATGTAATTATGGTCAGAAATCCATGTAATTTGAGTAAAAATAGCCAATTATCCATGAAATTTGTGTAAAATTGTCCAAAATTCCATGTAATTTATGTAAAAATGTCAAAAAATTGAAGTAAATTATGTAGAATTGGTCGAAATCCCATTAAAATTGTGAAGAGTTGAAAAAATCCATGTATTATCTGTAAAAATGGTCAAAAATCCATGTATTATCTGTAAAAATGGCAAAAACTCCATGTAATTCGTGAAGAATTGTCCAAAAATCCATGTATTTTATTTAAAAATGGCCATAAATTCATGTAAATTATGTAATTATGGTCAGAAATCCATGTAATTTAAGTAAAAATGGCCAATTATCCATGAAATTTGTGTAGAATTGTCCAAAACTCCATGTATTTTATGTAAAAATGGCCAATAATCCATGAAATTTGTGTAAAATTGTACAAAATTCTATGTAATTTATGTAAAAATGTCAAAAAATTGAAGTTAATTATGTAGAATTGGTCGAAATCCCATGAAAATTGTGAAGAGTTCACAAAAATCCATGTATTATCTGTAAAAATGGTCAAAAATCCATGTATTATCTGTAAAAATGGCAAAAACCCCATGTAATTCGTGAAGAATTGTCCAAAAATCCATGTATTTTATTTAAAAATGGCCATAAATTCATGTAAATTATGTAATTATGGTCAGAAATCCATGTAATTTGAGTAAAAATGGCCAATTATCCATGAAATTTGTGTAGAATTGTCCAAAACTCCATGTATTTTATGTAAAAATGGCCAATGATCCATGAAATTTGTGTAAAATTGTCCAAAATTCCATGTAATTTATGTAAAAATGTCAAAAAATTGAAGTAAATTATGTAAAATTGGCCGAATTCCCATGAAAATTGTGAAGAGTTGACAAAAATCCATGTATTATGTGTAAAAAATGGTCAAAAATCCATGTATTATCTGTAAAAAAGGCAAAAACCCCATGTAATTCGTGAAGAATTGTCCAAAAATCCATTTATTTTATTTAAAAATGGCCATAAATTCATGTAAATTATGTAATTATGGTCAGAAATCCATGTAATTTGAGTAAAAATGGCCAATTATCCATGAAATTTGTGTAGAATTGTCCAAAACTCCATGCATTTTATGTAAAAATGGCCAAAAATTGAAGTAAAATATGTAGAATTTGTCGAAATCCCTTGAAAATTGTGTAGGATTGTCCATAAATCCATGTAATTTATGTAAAAATGTCAAAAAATCGAAGTAAATTATGTAGAATTGGTCGAAATCCCATGAAAATTGTGTAGGATTGTCCAATAATCCATATATTTTATGTAAAAATGACCAAAAATCCATGTAATTTGTGTAGAAATGTCCATATATCCATGTATTTTATTTAAAAATGGCCATAAATTCATGTAAATTATGTAATTATGGTCAAAAATCCATGTAATTTAAGTAAAAATGGCCAATTATCCATGAAATTTGTGTAGAATTGTCCAAAACTCCATGTCTTTTATGTAAAAATGGCCAATAATCCATGAAATTTGTGTAAAATTGTCCAAAATTCCATGTAATTTATGTAAAAATGTCAAAAAATTGAAGTAAATTATGTAGAATTGGTCGAAATCCCATGAAAATTGTGAAGAGTTGACAAAAATCCATGTATTATCTGTAAAAATGGTCAAAAATCCATGTATTATCTGTAAAAATGGCAAAAACCCCATGTAATTCGTGAAAAATTGTCCAAAAATCCATGTATTTTATTTAAAAATGGCCATAAATTCATGTAAATTATGTAATTATGGTCAGAAATCCATGTAATTTAAGTAAAAATGTCCAATTATCCATGAAATTTGTGTAGAATTGTCCAAAACTCCATGTATTTTATGTAAAAATGGCCAATAATCCATGAAATTTGTGTAAAATTGTCCAAAATTCTATGTAATTTATGTAAAAATGTCAAAAAATTGAAGTAAATTATGTAGAATTGGTCGAAATCCCATGAAAATTGTGAAGAGTTGACAAAAATCCATGTATTATCTGTAAAAATGGTCAAAAATCCATGTATTATCTGTAAAAATGGCAAAAACTTCATGTAATTCGTGAAGAATTGTCCAAAAATCCATGTATTTTATTTAAAAATGGCCATAAATTCATGTAAATTATGTAATTATGGTCAGAAATCCATGTAATTTGAGTAAAAATGGCCAATTATCCATGAAATTTGTGTAGAATTGTCCAAAACTCCATGCATTTTATGTAAAAATGGCCAAAAATTGAAGTAAAATCTGTAGAATTGGTCGAAATCCCATGAAAATTGTGTAGGATTGTCCATAAATCCATGTAATTTATGTAAAAATGTCAAAAAATCGAAGTAAATTATGTAGAATTGGTCGAAATCCCATTAAAATTGTGAAGAGTTGAAAAAATCCATGTATTATCTGTAAAAATGGTCAAAAATCCATGTATTATCTGTAAAAATGGCAAAAACTCCATGTAATTCGTGAAGAATTGTCCAAAAATCCATGTATTTTATTTAAAAAATGGCCATAAATTCATGTAAATTATGTAATTATGGTCAGAAATCCATGTAATTTAAGTAAAAATGGCCAATTATCCATGAAATTTGTGTAGAATTGTCCAAAACTCCATGTATTTTATGTAAAAATGGCCAATAATCCATGAAATTTGTGTAAAATTGTACAAAATTCTATGTAATTTATGTAAAAATGTCAAAAAATTGAAGTTAATTATGTAGAATTGGTCGAAATCCCATGAAAATTGTGAAGAGTTCACAAAAATCCATGTATTATCTGTAAAAATGGTCAAAAATCCATGTATTATCTGTAAAAATGGCAAAAACCCCATGTAATTCGTGAAGAATTGTCCAAAAATCCATGTATTTTATTTAAAAATGGCCATAAATTCATGTAAATTATGTAATTATGGTCAGAAATCCATGTAATTTGAGTAAAAATGGCCAATTATCCATGAAATTTGTGTAGAATTGTCCAAAACTCCATGTATTTTATGTAAAAATGGCCAATGATCCATGAAATTTGTGTAAAATTGTCCAAAATTCCATGTTATTTATGTAAAAATGTCAAAAAATTGAAGTAAATTATGTAAAATTGGTCGAATTCCCATGAAAATTGTGAAGAGTTGACAAAAATCCATGTATTATGTGTAAAAATGGTCAAAAATCCATGTATTATCTGTAAAAAAGGCAAAAACCCCATGTAATTCGTGAAGAATTGTCTAAAAATCTATGTATTTTATTTAAAAATGGCCATAAATTCATGTAAATTATGTAATTATGGTCAGAAATCCATGTAATTTGAGTAAAAATGGCCAATTATCCATGAAATTTGTGTAGAATTGTCCAAAACTCCATGCATTTTATGTAAAAATGGCCAAAAATTGAAGTAAAATATGTAGAATTGGTCGAAATCCCCATGAAAATTGTGTAGGATTGTCCATAAATCCATGTAATTTATGTAAAAATGTCAAAAAATCGAAGTAAATTATGTAGAATTGGTCAAAATCCCATGAAAATTGTGTAGGATTGTCCAATAATCCATATATTTTATGTAAAAATGACCAAAAATCCATGTAATTTGTGTAGAAATGTCCATAAATCCATGTTTTTTATTTAAAAATGGCCATAAATTCATGTAAATTATGTAATTATGGTCAGAAATCCATGTAATTTAAGTAAAAATGGCCAATTATCCATGAAATTTGTGTAGAATTCTCCAAAACTCCATGTATTTTATGTAAAAATGGCCAATAATCCATGAAATTTGTGTAAAATTGTCCAAAATTCTATGTAATTTATGTAAAAATGTCAAAAAATTGAAGTTAATTATGTAGAATTGGTCGAAATCCCATGAAAATTGTGAAGAGTTGACAAAAATCCATGTATTATCTGTAAAAATGGCAAAAACCCCATGTAATTCGTGAAGAATTGTCCAAAAATCCATGTATTTTATTTAAAAATGGCCATAAATTCATGTAAATTATGTAATTATGGTCAGAAATCCATGTAATTTGAGTAAAAATGGCCAATTATCCATGATATTTGTGTAGAATTGTCCAAAACTCCATGCATTTTATGTAAAAATGGCCAAAAATTGAAGTAAAATATGTAGAATTGGTTGAAATCCCATGAAAATTGTGTAGGATTGTCCATAAATCCATGTAATTTATGTAAAAATGTCAAAAAATCGAAGTAAATTATGTAGAATTGGTCGAAATCCCATGAAAATTGTGTAGGATTGTCCAATAATCCATATATTTTATGTAAAAATGACCAAAAATCCATGTAATTTGTGTAGAAATGTCCATAAATCCATGTATTTTATTTAAAAATGGCAATAAATTCATGTAAATTATGTAATTATGGTCAAAAATCCATGTAATTTGAGTAAAAATGGCCAATTATCCATGAAATTTGTGTAGAATTGTCCAAAACTCCATGTATTTTATGTAAAAATGGCCAATGATCCATGAAATTTGTATAAAATTGTCCAAAATTCCATGTAATTTATGTAAAAATGTCAAAAAATTGAAGTAAATTATGTAAAATTGGTCGAAATCCCATGAAAATTGTGAAGAGTTGACAAAAATCCATGTATTATGTGTAAAAATGGTCAAAAATCCATGTATTATCTGTAAAAAAGGCAAAAACCCCATGTAATTCGTGAAGAATTGTTCAAAAATCCATGAATTTTATTTAAAAATGGCAATAAATTCATGTAAATTATGTAATTATGGTCAGAAATCCATGTAATTTGAGTAAAAATAGCCAATTATCCATGAAATTTGTGTAGAATTGTCCAAAACTCCATGCATTTTATGTAAAAATGGCCAAAAATTGAAGTAAAATATGTAGAATTGGTCGAAATCCCATGAAAATTGTGTAGGATTGTCCATAAATCCATGTAATTTATGTAAAAATGTCAAAAAATCGAAGTAAATTATGTAGAATTGGTCGAAATCCCATGAAAATTGTGTAGGATTGTCCAATAATCCATATATTTTATGTAAAAATGACCAAAAATCCATGTAATTTGTGTAGAAATGTCCATATATCCATGTTTTTTATTTAAAAATGGCCATAAATTCATGTAAATTATGTAATTATGGTCAAAAATCTATGTAATTTGAGTAAAAATGGCCAATTATCCATGAAATTTGTGTAGAATTGTCCAAAACTCGATGTATTTTATTTAAAAATGGCCAATAATCCATGTAATTTGAGTAAAAATGGCCAATTATCCATGAAATTTGTGTAGAATTGTCCAAAACTCCATGTCTTTTATGTAAAAATGGCCAATAATCCATGAAATTTGTGTAAAATTGTCCAAAATTCCATGTAATTTATGTAAAAATGTCAAAAAATTGAAGTAAATTATGTAGAATTGGTCGAAATCCCATTAAAATTGTGAAGAGTTGAAAAAATCCATGTATTATCTGTAAAAATGGTCAAAAATCCATGTATTATCTGTAAATGGCAAAAACTCCATGTAATTCGTGAAGAATTGTCCAAAAATCCATGTATTTTATTTAAAAATGGCCATAAATTCATGTAAATTATGTAATTATGGTCAGAAATCAATGTAATTTAAGTAAAAATGGCCAATTATCCATGAAATTTGTGTAGAATTGTCCAAAACTCCATGTATTTTATGTAAAAATGGCCAATAATCCATGAAATTTGTGTAAAATTGTACAAAATTCTATGTAATTTATGTAAAAATGTCAAAAAATTGAAGTTCAATTATGTAGAATTGGTCGAAATCCCATGAAAATTGTGAAGAGTTCACAAAAATCCATGTATTATCTGTAAAAATGGTCAAAAAATCCATGTATTATCTGTAAAAATGGCAAAAACCCCATGTAATTCGTGAAGAATTGTCCAAAAATCCATGTATTTTATTTAAAAATGGCCATAAATTCATGTAAATTATGTAATTATGGTCAGAAATCCATGTAATTTGAGTAAAAATGGCCAATTATCCATGAAATTTGTGTAGAATTGTCCAAAACTCCATGTATTTTATGTAAAAATGGCCAATTATCCATGAAATTTGTGTAGAATTGTCCAAAACTCCATGCATTTTATGTAAAAATGGCCAAAAATTGAAGTAAAATATGTAGAATTGGTCGAAATCCCATGAAAATTGTGTAGAATTGTCCAAAACTCCATGTATTTTATGTAAAAATGGCCAATGATCCATGAAATTTGTGTAAAATTGTCCAAAATTCCATGTAATTTATGTAAAAATGTCAAAAAATTGAAGTAAATTATGTAAAATTGGTCGAAATCCCATGAAAATTGTGAAGAGTTGACAAAAATCCATGTATTATGTGTAAAAATGGTCAAAAATCCATGTATTATCTGTAAAAAAGGCAAAAACCCCATGTAATTCGTGAAGAATTGTTCAAAAATCCATGAATTTTATTTAAAAATGGCCATAAATTCATGTAAATTATGTAATTATGGTCAGAAATCCATGTAATTTGAGTAAAAATAGCCAATTATCCATGAAATTTGTGTAGAATTGTCCAAAACTCCATGCATTTTATGTAAAAATGGCCAAAAATTGAAGTAAAATATGTAGAATTGGTCGAAATCCCATGAAAATTGTGTAGGATTGTCCATAAATCCATGTAATTTATGTAAAAATGTCAAAAAATCGAAGTAAATTATGTAGAATTGGTCGAAATCCCATGAAAATTGTGTAGGATTGTCCAATAATCCATATATTTTATGTAAAAATGACCAAAAATCCATGTAATTTGTGTAGAAAATGTCCATATATCCATGTATTTTATTTAAAAATGGCCATAAATTCATGTAAATTATGTAATTATGGTCAGAAATCCATGTAATTTGAGTAAAAATGGCCAATTATCCATGAAATTTGAGTAGAATTGTCCAAAAACTAATGCATTTATGTAAAAATGGCCAAAAATTGAAGTAAAATATGTAGAATTGGTCGAAATCCCATGAAAATTGTGTAGGATTGTCCATAAATCCATGTATTTATCTGTAAAAATGGTCAAAAATCCATGTATTATCTGTAAAAATGGCAAAAACCCCATGTAATTCGTGAAGAATTGTTCAAAATCCATGTATTTTATTTAAAAATGGCCATAAATTCATGTAAATTATGTAATTATGGTCAGAAATCCATGTAATTTGAGTAAAAATGGCCAATTATCCATGAAATTTGTGTAGAATTGTCCAAAACTCCATGCATTTTATGTAAAAATGGCCAAAAATTGAAGTAAAATATGTAGAATTGGTCGAAATCCCATGAAAAATGTAGTAGGATTGTCCATAAATCCATGTAATTTATGTAAAAATGTCAAAAAATCGAAGTAAATTATGTAGAATTGGTCGAAATCCCATGAAAATTGTGTGTAGGATTGTCCAATAATCCATATATTTTATGTAAAAATGACCAAAAATCCATGTAATTTGTGTAGAAATGTCCATATATCCATGTATTTTATTTAAAAATGGCCATAAATTCATGTAAATTATGTAATTATGGTCAAAAATCCATGTAATTTGAGTAAAAAATGGCCAATTATCCATGAAATTTGTGTAGAATTGTCCAAAACTCCATGTATTTTATGTAAAAATGGCCAATGATCCATGAAATTTGTGTAAAATTGTCCAAAATTCCTTGTAATTTATGTAAAAATGTCAAAAAATCGAAGTAAATTATGCTAGAATTGGTCGAAATCCCATGAAAATTGTGTAGGATTGTCCAAAACTCCATGTATTTTTATTTAAAAATAGCCAATAATCCATGAAAATTTGTGTAAAATTGTCCAAAATTCCTTGTAATTTATGTAAAAATGTCAAAAAATTGAAGTAAATTATGTAGAATTTGTCGAAATCCCATGAAAATTGTGTAGGATTGTCCAATAATCCATATATTTTATGTAAAAATTACCAAAAATCCATGTAATTTGTGTAGAAGTGTCCATTATATCCATGTATTTTATATAAAAATGGCCATAAATTCATGTAAATTATGTAATTATGGTCGAAAATCCATGTAATTTGAGTAAAAATGGCCAATTATCCATGAAATTTGAGTAGAATTGTCCAAAACTCCATGCATTTATGTAAAAATGGCCAAAAATTGAAGTAAAATATGTAGAATTGGTCGATATCCCATGAAAATTGTGTAGGATTGTCCATAAATCCATGTAATTTATGTAAAAATGTCAAAAAATCGAAGTAAATTATGTAGAATTGGTCGAAAATCCCATGAAAATTGTGAAGAGTTGACAAAAAATCCATGTATTATTTGTAAAAATGGTCAAAAATCCATGTATTATCTGTAAAAATGGCAAAAAACCCCATGTAATTCGTGAAGAATTGTCCAAAAATCCATGTATTTTATTTAAAATGTCAAAAAATTGAAGTAAATTATGTAAAATTGGTCGAATTCCCATGAAAATTGTGAAGAGTTGACAAAAATCCATGTATTATGTGTAAAAATGGTCAAAAATCCATGTATTATCTGTAAAAAAAGGCAAAAACCCATGTAATTCGTGAAGAATTGTTCAAAAATCCATGTATTTTATTTAAAAATGGCCATAAATTCATGTAAATTATGTAATTATGGTCAGAAATCATGTAATTTGAGTAAAAAATGGCCAATTATCCATGAAATTTGTGTAGAATTGTCCAAAACTCCATGCATTTTATGTAAAAATGGCCAAAAATTGAAGTAAAATATGTAGAATTGGTCGAAATCCCATGAAAATTGTGTTAGGATTGTCCATAAATCCATGTAATTTATGTAAAAAATGTCAAAAAATCGAAGTAAATTATGTAGAATTGGTCGAAATCCCATGAAAATTGTGTAGGATTGTCCAAAACTCCATGTATTTTATTTAAAAATGGCCAATAATCCATGAAATTTGTGTAAAATTGTCCAAAATTCCTTGTAATTTATGTAAAAAATGTCAAAAAATTGAAGTAAATTATGTAGAATTGGTCGAAATCCCATGAAAATTGTGTAGGATTGTCCAATAATCCATATATTTTATGTAAAAATTACCAAAAAATCCATGTAATTTGTGTAGAAGTGTCCATATATCCATGTATTTTTATATAAAAATGGCCATAAATTCATGTAAATTATGTAATTATGGTCGAAAATCCATGTAATTTGAGTAAAAATGGCCAATTATCCATGAAATTTGAGTAGAATTGTCCAAAACTCCATGCATTTATGTAAAAATGGCCAAAAATTGAAGTAAAATATGTAGAATTGGTCGAAATCCCATGAAAATTGTGAAGAGGTTGACAAAAATCCATGTATTATCTGTAAAAATGGTCAAAAATCCATGTATTATCTGTAAAAATGGCAAAAACCCCATGTAATTCGTGAAGAATTGTCCAAAAATCCATGTATTTTATTTAAAAATGGCCATAATTCATGTAAATTATGTAATTATGGTCAGAAATCCATGTAATTTGAGTAAAAATGGCCAATTATCCATGTAATTTGAGTAGAATTGTCCAAAACTCCATGCATTTATGTAAAAATGGCCAAAAATTGAAGTAAAATATGTAGAATTGGTCGAAATCCCATGAAAAATTGTGTAGGATTGTCCATAAATCCATGTATTATCTGTAAAAATGGTCAAAAATCCATGTATTATCTGTAAAAATGGCAAAAACCCCATGTAATTCGTGAAGAATTGTTCAAAAATCCATGTATTTTATTTAAAAATGGCCATAAATTCATGTAAATTATGTAATTATGGTCAGAAATCCATGTAATTTGAGTAAAAATGGCCAATTATCCATGAAATTTGTGTAGAAATTGTCCAAAACTCCATGCATTTTATGTAAAAATAGGCAAAAATTGAAGTAAAATATGTAGAATGGTCGAAATCCCATGAAAATTGTGTAGGATTGTCCATAAATCCATGTAACTTATGTAAAAATGTCAAAAAATCGAAGTAAATTATGTAGAATTGGTCGAAATCCCATGAAAATTGTGAAGAGTTGACAAAAATCCATGTATTATCTGTAAAAAATGGTCAAAAATCCATGTATTATCTGTAAAAATGGCAAGAAAACCCCATGTAATTCGTGAAGAATTGTCCAAAAATCCATGTATTTTATTTAAAAATGGCCATAAATTCATGTAAATTATGTAATTATGGTCAGAATCCATGTAATTGAGTAAAAATGGCCAATTATCCATGAAATTTGTGTAGAATTGTCCAAAACTCCTTGCATTTTATGTAAAAATGGCCAAAAATTGAAGTAAAATATGTAGAATTGGTCGAAATCCCATGAAAATTGTGTAGGATTGTCCATAAATCCATGTAATTTATGTAAAAATGTCAAAAAAATCGAAGTAAATTATGTAGAATTAGTCGAAATCCCATGAAAATTGTGTAGGATTGTCCAATAATCCATATATTGTTATGTAAAAATGACCATAAATCCATGTAATTTGTGTAGAAATGTCCATATATCCATGTATTTTATTTAAAAATGGCCATAAATTCATGTAAATTATGTAATTATGGTCAAAAATCCATGTAATTTGAGTAAAAATGGCCAATTATCCATGAAAATTTGTGTAGAATTGTCCAAAACTCCATGTATTTTATGTAAAAATGGCCAATGATCCATGAAATTTGTGTAAAATTTCCAAAATTCCATGTAATTTATGTAAAAATGTCAAAAAATTGAAGTAAATTATGTAAAATTGGTCGAAATTCCCATGAAAATTGGTGAAGAGTTGACAAAATCCATGTATTATGTGTATAAATGGTCATAAAATCCATGTATTATCTGTAAAAAAGGCAAAAACCCCATGTAATTCGTGAAGAATTGTTCAAAAATCCATGTATTTTATTTAAAAATGGCCATAAATTCATGTAAATTATGTAATTATGGTCAGAAATCCATGTAATTTGAGTAAAAATGGCCAATTATCCATGAAATTTGTGTAGAATTGTCCAAAACTCCATGCATTTTATGTAAAAATGGCCAAAAATTGAAGTAAAATATGTAGAAATGGTCGAAATCCCATGAAAATTGTGTAGGATTGTCCATAAATCCATGTAACTTATGTAAAAATGTCAAAAAAATCGAAGTAAAATTATGTAGAATTGGTCGAAATCCCATGAAAATTGTGAAGAGTTGACAAAAATCCATGTATTATCTGTAAAAATGGTCAAAAATCCATGTATTATCTGTAAAAATGGCAAAAACCCCATGTAATTCGTGAAGAATTGTCCAAAAATCCATGTATTTTATTTAAAAATGGCCATAAATTCATGTAAATTATGTAATTATGGTCAGAAATCCATGTAATTTGAGTAAAAATGGCCAATTATCCATGAAATTTGTGTAGAATTGTCCAAAAACTCCTTGCATTTTATGTAAAAAATGGCCAAAAATTGAAGTAAAATATGTAGAATTGGTCGAAATCCCATGAAAATTGTGTAGGATTGTCCATAAATCCATGTAATTATGTAAAAATGTCAAAAAATCGAAGTAAATTATGTAGAATTAGTCGAAAATCCATGAAAATTGTGTTAGGATTGTCCAATAATCCATATATTTTATGTAAAAATGACCATAAATCCATGTAATTTGTGTAGGAAATGTCCATATATCCATGTATTTTATTTAAAAATGGCCATAAAATTCTTTTCAA
>NW_026869996.1:7279200-7483945 GCF_020882245.1 Rhopalosiphum padi | reverse complement strand
AGAAATACTAGATCAGAGAGAAAGAAAAACTGCGCTAACTTTAATTAAAAGAGACATTAAAATGTTAAAACATGAAAAATTTTTAGCAAAAACATACTCATTTGACACAGAAAAAGAAAAAAATTTAAAAGAAAGAATAAAAAAATTAAAGGAAACACAACAGCTTGTGAAAAATTATTATGCCCTTTATTCGTATACAAGTTTTGAAAGAGATAATTCAACTCATAACCTATGCAATAAATTTTATGTATTATTACGCGACATGAAAGCACTAACAGAACCTATTGATTTTATTAATTAAATTTATATTACTTGAAACATTAGATATTATTTATTTTACTCAATGATTTTTTTTATTTAATAAAAATAAAATATTTATATATATTTAAAGAGAAAAAAAAAATGTTTTTTTATTATAGCCTTACTATGAAAAGAAAAGTAATTACAAAATATCAGCGTATGAATACGTCGGGAACCGGAATGATTGAAATCGAGAGATTTAAAAAATGTTCAAAAACTTTCATCATCAAGAACAGCAAGAAATATACAGACTATAAATCATTTTTTAGTTATATTTCAGATAAGCTAATTTCTAAGTTGAAAAAATCATGTTTAAATACATCGATAAAATTTAATATACATGTTGACACTGTTTACGAACGTCCAGTAACCCATGATATTCAGGATATGGCTTTTAAAACTTCAAACATTTTAGCATGTAGTTCATCTGATTTTACTATTTTATTGAACAGAATGTTTAATAAAATATTAACTGAGGAATCAGAATTTATTGCAAAAGGTTCAGGTTGGTCACTTGTATCAATAGATGGGTTACAATTAAGAATTAATTTAGTAAACCCTTTGAAAGGAAGTTCATATATTGATTTACCTATATTTATAAAAAAAAAAAAAAGCCATTATAAATGTTAGAAATAAAGATGAATATTGTTTTAAATATTCTATACTTAGCAAATATGATAAACGTTCGAATAAATCACGATTTAACCAAACGTATTTCAATATTCTAGAAAAAAAAAGTGGATTAAATTTTAAATGTATTGATTTTCCGACACCAATAAAACAAATAAAAAAATTTGAACGTCTAAACAATGTTTCAGTTAATATTTATAGTTTAAATAATAAAAGTAATATTTTTCCTTTATGTATAAGTAAAATAGAAAGAAAAAATCATTTTGATCTATTTTTATACAATAACGATAAAACATTACATTATTGTTATATTAAAGATTTCTCAAGATTTATTAGAAGTCAGAAAACTAAAAATTGTTCTAAGTTAATTATTTGTAAGAGATGTTTTACAATTTTCGGGAATAAACCGTGTAAAAGTAAACTTTGGGGTGAAGAAGGATTGATTAAACATAAGCAAATGTGTGATAAGAATGAATTAGGAAGACCAATAATGTTTGAAGAAGGAAAAGATGATGAATTCATATATTTTAAAAGTTATAAAAAAACCAATAGAATACCGTTTGTTATTTATGCTGACTTTGAATGTATTTTAAACCCTAAACAGACTATAGAGTTGAATAAAAGTAGTAAAAAATCTAAGGTTTCTAAAACCCATATTACTCATTTACATGAAATTATGAGTTATGCGTTTTATGTAAAAGTTGACTATGACAGTATAACAGAAAAGCTATTGCATCAATTTAAAATTCCAACAAAGATAATAATGTATAGAGGTAAAGATGCAGCAAAAAAGTTTATGGAAAATATGATCGATATTGGAAAAAAGATAAATGATGTATATGAAATTAATATACCAATGACTACATTGACTGAAACGGAAGAAAAACAATTTCAGAGAGCGGAGGTTTGTGAAAAATGTTTATTATCTTTTAAAAAAAATAATTTATTAAAGGTTAGAGATCACTGTCATTTTACTGGTAAATATAGACAATGCCTTTGTCTTAAATGTAATTTTGTAATAACTAATCCATCATTTGTTCCAATTTTTTTTCATAACTTATCCTACGATAGTCATTTTATAATTCGAGAACTTGGTTGTGATAATAATGATATCCATGTTATTCCGAATTCATCAGAAAAATATATATCCTTTAGCAAAGAAATTGCTCCCAGATTTAGTATAAAGTTTGTTGACACATTCCGTTTTATGGCCTCCTCATTAAGCGAACTTGCAGAAAATTTGTCTGAAGATAAATCAAGGTTTAGAGAAACTCTAAAAATATTTTCTAATAAAAAATTAGATTTAGTCACACGAAAAGGGGTTTTTCCTTATGAATATATTGATAGTTGGAGTAAATTAAATGAAACTCGTTTGCCTCCGAAATCTGTATTTTATAACTCTTTAAAAGATGAAGAAATTAATGATGATGATTATTCTCATGCTAAAAAAATATGGAGAGTATTCGATTTAAAAACTTTGGGTGAATATAGCGACCTTTACTTGAAAACTGATGTAAGTATATTAACGGATGTATTTGAAAATTTTAGAGATTTATGTTTATCTACTCTTAAACTAGATCCTGCTCATTATATGACTGCTCCAGGATTTGCTTTTGATTGTATGCTTAAATATACTAAGGTTAAATTAGAAAGATTAAAAGACTTTAACATGCTTTTGTATTTCGAAAATTCGATCCGAGGTGGAATAACTCAATCAACTAAAAGATATGCTAAAGCGAACATACCAAACATTAAAGGTTTGAACTATAATCCGAATAAACCAATTACATGGTTAACGTATCTCGATTGCGTGAATTTATATGGAAAGTCGATGTTAACTGAACTACCTTTTAAAGATTTTGAATGGGTTGATGACTTGGATATAGATGTTACAAAAATTCCAAACGATTCAAAAGTTGGTTATATATTAGAAGTCGATATTGATTACCCTAAATATTTACATAAAAAACATAACGATTTTCCATTTTTACCTTTAAATGAATGTCCTCCAAATTCAAAAGTTAAAAAATTAATTACTACGTTATCACCGAAAAAAAATTATATTATACACTATAAAAATTTGAAACAAGCAATTGCTAATGGACTTAAATTAAAAAAAATTCATCGAGCTATCCGATTTTCACAAAGTAAATGGATGGCCTCATATATTGAACTCTGTACAAATATGAGAGTAAAAGCTAAAAACAACTTTGAAAAAAATTTTTGGAAGTTATTAATTAATAGTGTTTTTGGTAAATGTATGGAAAATGTGCGTGCTAGAATTTCTTTAAAGTTGGTTTCATCAACTAGAAAAGCAAGTAAATTAATGATGAAAACTAACTTTAAAGATAGAACTATATACTCTGAAAATCTTATGGCTATTCATCAACATAAGGAAACTATTAAATTTGATAAAGCAATTTATGTAGGATTCGCAATTTTAGATGTTTCAAAAACATTTATGTATGATTTTCATTATAATGTAATGAAAAAAAAATATGGTAACAAAATAAATTCTTTATACTCGGATACAGATTCTATGGTATATGCTATTCGAACACACAATTTTTTTAATGATATAAGATATGATTTATCACCGTTTTTTGATACATCAAATTATCCTATCGATCATTATTGTTTTAGTGAAATTTATAAAAATCAGCCTGGTTATTTCAAAGATGAAATGGGTGGAAAAATTTTAAAAGAATTTGTTTCATTAAGACCGAAATTATACGCTTACAGAACTGTGGACGACATTGAGGTAAAAAAAGCTAAAGGTGTAAAAAAATATGTAATTGAAAAACATATGCAATTTAGACATTATAAAGAAATATTAAATGCATATATAAACCATAAAAATGTTGATGATAAACAAACATGTAGAAACATGAATTTTATTCAATCGAATAAACATATCGTCCATTCTAAAACAATGAATAAACTTGTATTAAGTGCTAACGATGATAAACGTTATATAATGAATGATGGGATTAAGACACTAGCGTATGGACATTACAAAATTAAAAAATAATAATAATAATAAATAAAAAAATAAATTACATACATTAAAAAAAATCTTTATTTTAAAATATCTGCTGACGATATCCACGAATTATGACTTGAATCGAAACCCATCCATTTAACAAGCATTTTATCTTTAACTTTTTTTATAATACGCTCAATTAAAAAGGTGTTCGGGAAATCAGTTAATTTAATTTCTTGTTCATAAAAACCTCCTAGAATTATATTATTTGATTCATCCTTTAGTTGATAAGTTATCGGGTTTGTATGTAAAACTTTTGTTATTGTAAAAATTTCCGTTGTCCAATTCGGTGTATATCCTTTACTAAATATATGTTTGTATTTTGATATTCTCACTTTATCATTAATTTTAAGTTTTGGTTTATAAAATGTTTTATTATCTATTTGTACATTTGATTTAATTTTACTTGTATTCATTCGAGCATCATACGGTGTACACTTAATTGTTCTATGTTTTGTATGATTATAATTATAAATAATTTTTGTTATTGTATTATACCAATTCCATGTACCTGTTGCAGTAAAATGTTTATATATATTATTTTTAAGTGTTCGTATAACACGTTCACCAATTGAACACTTGATAACGCTATACGAACTGTAATGTTTAATTTTATATTTTTTCATTAAATCTTGAAATTGATTGTTATAAAATTCTGTACCATTATCTGTTTGTAATAATTTTGGATTAGCTTGTTTTAATATATTAAACATACCTTTTGTACATTCTTTTCCTGTTTTATTTTTCAATGATTCTACCCATACATATTTTGTGTATGTATCTATAACAACTAAAATGTATTTAAAACCAAGATTTTGATTGGAATGAGATTGCATGTCCATTAAATCAGCTTGCCAAAGGTCATCCTTAAATCGTGTTATTACACTACGTCTAGGAAATATTTTTCTTGCAGGTCGATGTAGCTCATTGGCTATACACTCTAATGTAGACATTATACTATTATATTCCTTTCACGTAATTCTTCTAAAATAGATATGATTTCATTATTTACACCAGTATTACCAGCAATTCGAGATGATGTTATAAGATTTAATCTAGTAACTAATTCATTCGGATCATCATAGTACACTAATTGTGTTTGAGGTATTACATCTTTATATAAACCGGAACCTTTCTTAGTCGTTGGCGATAAACTAAATTTAAATAGCTGACCTGTTGGAGGTTCTGTAATTTTAGAACTATTCGTAGGAGAAGAAAAATCAAATGAAGCATTTTTTATGTTTGAATCATCAATAACGTTTCTTCGTTTAGCGCTTGAACTAGATAAAAAGTTATCAAATTGTTTTAAATTTAATCGGGAATTTGGAGTTTTAATTTTTGCGTTATTAATTTTTAATATTTCCTCGTTTAATTGTTTTTCTTCAATTTTCATTCGTTCATAAAGAGGTTTTACAACATTCATCCATTTGAAATATCCTGAAGTTTTAGGTTTCCCGTCTGCTTTTAAAAAGACTTTAGTTATTTTTAAAATATTATAATATGATTCCATGTCTTCCATAGTCATATTTTTTGGTACTTTTTCACATAATAAAGACCAAAGTCCTTTAGTCCAAGGATAGTAATTATCGAGCAAGTGTAATTTACCGTGTTCGAAAGTAACAGGCATATTTGATATTTTAAGTTGATTATTAACCGCATCGTAATGCATACCATAAGATTTATCATAACGTTGTGATTTAGGATTTGAAATTAAAAAATTGTCAAACGATGAATTCAGTACACTATCGCTATCTTCATCACTAGCGTACACGGTTTCTTCTTTTTTGATAGTGTCGGAAATATGTGAAGTGTTTTTTTCTGACAGTGTACTCAATGGTTCCAGTAAAGGTTTAAATGTATCACGAAAATAGTTATCAGAATCTATAATACCACGCTTCATATCCATTATTTTACGTTTGATATTTTTTTTTGATGTTACCAAATTTTCTAACAAAACTTTGTCTTTATTCATTGCAAATAATAAACTTGATATAACTGCTTCATCCGACTTTAGATAATACTATGCAGATTTTAATACTATTACAACTGTATTTATATTATTATTTTATTTTAATGAAAGAATGGAAACCACATCTATATCTACCTTCATTCATTTCACGTGTTTTATCGATAACCATAAATCCATAATCATTATGATTCCAACATAGATGAGAAATTTTCCGAAATTCAGAGAAATCCATATCTGCTGATGAATGGTCATTGAATATATGGCGTAAATTCGTATCATCTTGTTTAAGTATTATTAAAAAGTTTGAGTTATCTCTTACTAACTGTTTTGGTATTTTAGAATATGTTTGTGCTAAATAAAATACAGAACTAGCACCTGAATGTCTACACATTGAGAAGAATTCTCTAATTACAGATTGTGGATCACAAATCACGTCATCAAAAATTATGATAGAATTTTTCTTAGTTAAGTTTGGTTTTATAACTTTATCAGCACTTGAAAAAATGAAAAAATTGGCACCTTTTATATCATCTATTATTTTTTTTAGTAAAACATATTTTTCTTGATTAGAAGTTTTAGAGTATAAATAGATATTCTCAAATCTTAATCCGTTTTCATGCGTGATTAGGTTATACATTATATTTGTTTTACCTGAACCACTAGGACCAACTATAATAGCACGTATAGTATCAGGTAATAATGGTCCGTGTCTTGATGGTTTCTTTATTATTTGAGCATCTACATTTAAAATATCTAATTTATCTTTCTGTACAATCAAATCCATTTTCTTATAAATACTCTAGAATTTTCAAATTATAATCAGTTATAGATAATGCGTTCAACACGTAAGTGGGAATCAGATAAGACTGGCAAAGGTTTCGTAAATTTCCTTATAAATAGTCTCCCGTTTGAAGCCCATGTTCCAAAATATCAGTATTGTGGACCTGGTACGAAATTAAAAAAGAGGTTAGATCGTGGCGATAAAGGAATAAACCCATTGGATACTGCATGTCGTGATCACGATATTGTGTATGAAACTAGCAAAAATTTAGAAGATAGACATAACGCTGATAAGGTGTTAGAACTCCGTGCTTGGGAAAGATTTAAAGCAAAAGATACACCTAGAAAAGAGAAAATTGTAGCGTACGCAGTAGCTAACACAATGAAAGCTAAAAGAAAAATAGGTATGGGCTGTAAAGGTAAACGGGGACGTGTTAATAAAATAAAAAATGGGACACGAGCTGCGATAAAAAAAAAAAAGGTTAAGAAAAATTATAGAGGTAAAAGAATGATTCTAGCACCGCGGGTCAGACAGGTGGTGCAATTCCCTTAATACCTATTTTCGCAGGATTATCAGCACTTGGTAGTTTAATGTCTGGAAGTGCTAGTGTATATAATGCAATCCAAAATTCAAAAAGAAAAAAAGGTAACGGATTAAAAAATAAAGGATCAAGAAAAAAAAACTGATGAAAACGTTACCTAACAGACCACTTACATCTAGAGATATTATAAAATATGTTACAAAGTTTAATATCAATCATTTCCGTGGCGTCTTTTCACGAGATGACTTGCCTAAAAAACCTCATCAGATTGAATGTGGTATATTAAACTTAGACGTATCTTCAGGTGATGGAAGTCATTGGGTAGCGTTTTATAAAAATAAAGATAAAGTTATTTATTTTGATAGCTTCGGTGATTTACCTCTACCAATTGAATTACAAAAATACTTTAAGGGAAACAAAATTATATATAACTATTCAAATTATCAAGATTATAACACATTTAATTGCGGACATTTATGTCTTGATTTTTTACAATGTATGAATCAATCACATTAAGTTTGACAGGTAATGATACTACATTATCTGCAAATTATTTTCCATCTCTAAACGTCAACGAGGACTCGGAAATAGCTTTGATATGTTTACAAACGTTTAATTCATTTCCGAACATAAATTCAACTAATAACAGATTGGAAATAGAAGTTATCGGAGACACAGATAATAGATTTATTGAAAATGCGAAATTTGTATATGAATTTGAAGAAGGTTATTATGACATTGATGATATTAACAATAAAATTGGTAAAGAGTTATTAACCTTTAATAAACTAAAGAGAACATATTTATCATTCAGTATGATTATGGATCATATAGATTTTAGAACACATATAAGATGTGATGGAAGGCTATATTTTGATATTCCAAACAGTATAGGCTCTGTATTAGGGTTTGAAAAAAAAAAATATTTTTCACGCGATGATCTTCACCGATCAGAAAAAGCTGTAAATTTGAACACAATTAATTGTATAAAAGTATTGTGTAATGTTTCACAAGGTTCATTCAACAATCATCTTCAAAGTCATTCAATTTATGAGTTTTTTCCGACCGGTAGAACAGGAACAAAAGTGACTCAATCACCACTAAACCTTATATATTATAAACTTAACAAAATAAATATCGATTCAATAACTATTCAATTAGTTGATCAGAACAATAAACCGATTGATAATTTCAAGGAGACATTAACAGTTGTTCTACATATTAAACGTCATGGATCTTAAAACTAATTTAAATTTAAAGTTTTTCTAGAAATAAATATGTATGAATCAATCACATTAAGTTTAACTGGGAATGAAACCACACTATCTTCAAATTATTTCCCGTCTCTAAACGTGTACGAAGACTCTGAAATAGCTTTGTTATGTTTACAAACGTTCAATTCGTTTCCAAACATAAATTCTTCTAATAACAAATTTGCAATACAAGTAATAGACGAGTATAATAATAATAATAATGAAAATATATGTTATATTGCATTAAAAACGGGATGTTACGAAATTGTAGATATTAACCGTCAAATTAAGAAGCAAATAAATTCTTACAATGAAGAAAATGGTACAAAAATAACATTCGATATTTCAGTTGACCATAATGATTTTAGATCATACATACAATGTAATGGTATAATTATGTTTAATATGATTAATGGGATAGCACCCATATTAGGATTTGAAAAACGAGACTATCCTCCGGAGTATGTAACTCATCGATCGGAAAAAGCTGTAAATTTAAACACAATTAATTCTATAAAAGTGATGTGTAATATAGCTCAAGGATCATTCAACAATCACCTTCAAAGTCATACGATTTACGAGTTTTTTCCGAGTGAAAAGACTGGGACAAAAGTTGTTCAATCACCGCCAAATTTAATATATTATAAATTAAATAAAATAAATATTGATTCAATAACTGTACAATTAGTTGATCAGGATTTTAATCAAATCGAAAATTTTGGTGAGACATTAACAGTTGTGTTACATATTAAACGTTACGGTTCTTAAGATGGGATTAAAATTCAATATAAACCCATTACTTCACGTTAATCGAGCTAGTCACACAACTAAAGTGTTACCGATAACACCGACTAAAGTAAAAAAATTAACGGTGAAAAATAAAAAAATTTTAAAGGCTCTTGGTTATAAACTAAATCATAATGCCTGAAAGTGATATTTTGGATATAAGTTCACGGTTCGAAACGGATTCTAAAATTACGAAAATTGAATATCATTCATATACACCGTATACAACTTCATTTAATAATAATGATGAAATACGTATATCAATCCAGCAAACAGATGTTTATCCGTATCTGCATGAAAGTTTTATATTTATAGAAGGTTCAATATCAGATGCTACAAAAGTAAAACTTTCTAATAATGGTTTTTCCTATCTTTTTGAACAAATACGACTTGAAATCAATGGGATAGAAGTAGATAGCACACGTGCACTTGGTATTACAAGCTCATTGAAAGGTTATCTATCAGGTACGCCAGATAACTTTAATTGTTATGAAAATGCGGGTTGGATTTTTAAAAATAATACAAACCCTGTAAATGTTAATGGTGAATTTAGTGCCTGCATTCCGCTGAAATATTGGTTAGGTATATTTGAAGACTTTAAAAAAATATTAGTTAATTCTAGATTAGAACTAATATTAACTCGAAGTCATAGTGATTTAAATGTGCTAAACGTAAAAACTAGTGGAAGTGCTACTTCTGGAAAAGTTGTTTTGAATAAAATTGTTTGGAAGGTACCACATATCACTGTTGATGATGAAGAAAGGTTGAAATTATTAAAACTTATAGAAAAAGAAAAAAGTTTGTTTATCCCGTTCAGATCTTTTGAAACCTTTGAATATCCTGAACTCGGGACCACTAAAAAAGTTGTATGGAACCTGAAAACTGCTTCGAAATTAGAAAAACCTCGTTTCATAATAATTGGGTTACAAAAGGGGCGTAAAAATTCAATAGAAAAAGATTGTAGTGTATTTGATCATTGTAATCTAACAAATGTAAAAGTTTTATTAAACTCAATAGCTTATCCGTATGATAACTTAAATTTAGATTTTTCTAAAAATAATTTTACCTTATTATATGATATGTATACATCATTTCAAGAATCATACTACGAAAAAAATATTCGGAACCCAATATTAAGTCCTTCTACTTTTCTAACAAACGCTCCAATTGTAGTTATCGATACTTCGAAACAGAATGATTCAGCAACAGCTTCATCAGTAGATGTTCAACTAGAAATTGAATCATCAGAACCTCTTACAGGTGTAACTGCTTATTGTTTATTAATTCATGATCGTATTGTAGAATATGTACCTTTCACTAGAGAAGTAAGAAAACTAGTATAAATAATTTAGAATTAAGGATGTATAATATTTGATGAAAAAACATATTATTAAATTTTTTTTTTTATTTTAATCAAACAGTGTTCTTATTCAATAAAAAAAACAATTATTTTTTAAAAAAAAGTGTGTAAAAATCAATTCTAGATGTGTTTTTTCGTGTTACAGGGAAAAAAAAATGGCTTGAGGCGGATAGTCCCGCTTGATTTTTTAAAATCTCCCTGCCCAAAAGTGCTCAGAACATACATTATGGTTTTTGAAAAAACAGTGTTTTTTCGTGTTACAGGGAAAAAAAAATGGCTTGAGGCGGATAGTCCCGCTTGATTTTTTAAAATCTCCCTGCCCAAAAGTGCTCAGAACATACATTATGGTTTTTGAAAAAACAGTGTTTTTCGTGTTACAGGGAAAAAAAAAAATGGCTTGAGGCGGATAGTCCCCCTTAAACTTTTAAAATCTCCCTGCCCAAAAGTGCTCAGAACATACATTATGGTTTTTGAAAAAACAGTGTTTTTCGTGTTACAGGGAAAAAAAAAAATGGCTTGAGGGGGAAAGTCCCCCTTAAACTTTTAAAATCTCCCTGCCCAAAAGTGCTCAGAACATACAAATACATACTACTTTGACCATTTTTACAGATAATACATGGATTTTTGTCAACTCTTCACAATTTTCATGGGATTTCGACCAATTCTACATAATTTACTTCAATTTTTGGCCATTTTTATATAAAATACATGGAATTTTGAACAATTCTACACAAATTTCATTGATTTTTGGCCATTTTTACATAAAATATATGGATTTTTGTCAACTCTTCACAATATTCATGGGATTTCGACCAATTCTACATAATTTACTTCAATTTTTGGCCATTTTTATATAAAATACAAGGAATTTTGGACAATTCTTCACGAATTACATGGGGTTTTTGCCTTTTTTACAGATAATACATGGATTTTTGACCATTTTTACACATAATACATGGATTTTTGTCAACTCTTCACAATTTTCATGGGATTTCGACCAATTCTACATAATTTACTTCAATTTTTGGCCATTTTTATATAAAATACATGGAATTTTGAACAATTCTACACAAATTTCATTGATTTTTGGCCATTTTTTATAGAAAATACATGGAATTTTGAACAATTCTACACAAATTTCATGGATAATTGGCCGTTTTTACTCAAATTACATGGATTTTTGACCATAATTACATAATTTACATGAATTTATGGCCATTTTTAAATAAAATACATGGATTTTTGGACAATTCTTCACGAATTACATGGGGGTTTTTGCAATTTTTACAGATAATACATAGATTTTTGACCATTTTTACAGATAATACATGGATTTTTGTCAACTCTTCACAATTTTCATGGGATTTCGACCAATTCTACATAATTTACTTCAATTTTTTGACATTTTTACATAAATTACATGGAATTTTGGACAATTTTACACAAATTTCATTGATTTTTGGCAATTTTTACATAAAATACGTGGATTTTTGTCAATTCTACACAAATTACATGGATTTTTGGCCATTTTTACAAAAATTACATGGATTTTTGACCATTATTACAGAATTTATATGAATTTTTGGCCATTTTTACATAAAATACTTGGATTTTGGCAATTTTTACAGATAACACATGAATTTTGGCCATTTTTACAGATAATACAACGAATTTTGACCATTTTTACAGAAAATATATGGATTTTTGTCAACTCTTCACAATTTTCATGGGATTTCGACCAATTCTACATAATTTACTTCAATTTTTGGCCATTTTTATATAAAATACATGGAATTTTGAACAATTCTACACAAATTTCATTGATTTTTGGCCATTTTTATATAAAATACATGGAATTTTGAACAATTCTACACAAATTTCATTGATTTTTGGCCATTTTTACATAAAATATATGGAGTTTTGTCAACTCTTCACAATTTTCATGGGATTTCGACCAATTCTACATAATTTACTTCAATTTTTGGCCATTTTTATATAAAATACATGGAATTTTGGACAATTCTACACAAATTACATGGATTTTTGGCCATTTTTACATAAAATATATGGATTATTGGACAATCCTACACAATTTTCATGGGATTTCGACCAATTCTACATAATTTACTTCAATTTTTTGATATTTTTACATAAATTACATGGAATTTTGGACAATTTTACACAAATTTCATGGATTTTTGGCCATTATTACATAATTTTCATGGATATATGGACATTTCTACACAAATTTCATTGATTTTTGGCCATTTTTACATAAAATATATGGATTTTTGTCAACTCTTCACAATTTTCATGGGATTTCGACCAATTCTACATAATTTACTTCAATTTTTGGCCATTTTTATATAAAATACATGGAATTTTGAACAATTCTACACAAATTTCATTGATTTTTGGCCATTTTTACATAAAATATATGGATTTTTGTCAACTCTTCACAATATTCATGGGATTTCGACCAATTCTACATAATTTACTTCAATTTTTGGCCATTTTTATATAAAATACAAGGAATTTTGGACAATTCTTCACGAATTACATGGGGTTTTTGCCTTTTTTACAGATAATACATGGATTTTTGACCATTTTTACACATAATACATGGATTTTTGTCAACTCTTCACAATTTTCATGGGATTTCGACCAATTCTATATATTTTACTTCAATTTTTGGCCAATTTTACATAAAATGCATGGAGTTTTGGACAATTCTACACAAATTTCATGGATAATTGGCCATTTTTACTCAAATTACATGGATTTTTGACCATAATTACATAATTTACATGAATTTATGGCCATTTTTAAATAAAATACATGGATTTTTGGACAATTCTTCACGAATTACATGGGGTTTTTGCAATTTTTACAGATAATACATAGATTTTTGACCATTTTTACAGATAATACATGGATTTTTGTCAACTCTTCACAATTTTCATGGGATTTCGACCAATTCTACATTATTTACTTCAATTTTTTGACATTTTTACATAAATTACATGGATTTTTGACCATTATTACAGAATTTACATGAATTTATGGATTTTTAAATAAAATACATGGATTTTTGGACAATTCTTCACGAATTACATGAGGTTTTTGCAATTTTTACAGATAATACATGGATTTTTGACCATTTTTACAGATAATACATGGATTTTTGTCAACTCTTCACAATTTTCATGGGATTTCGACCAATTCTATATATTTTACTTCAATTTTTGGCCAATTTTACATAAACTGCATGGAGTTTTGGACAATTCTACACAAATTTCATGGATAATTGGCCATTTTTACTCAAATTACATGGATTTTTGACCATAATTACATAATTTACATGAATTTATGGCCATTTTTAAATAAAATACATGGAATTTTGAACAATTCTACACAAATTTCATTGATTTTTGGCCATTTTTACATAAAATATATGGATTATTGGACAATCCTACACAATTTTCTTGGGATTTCGACCAATTCTACATAATTTACTTCAATTTTTGGCCATTTTTATATAAAATACATGGAATTTTGAACAATTCTACACAAACTACATGGATTTTTGGCCATTTTTACAAAAATTACATGGATTTTTGACCATTATTACAGAATTTTCATGGATATATGGACATTTCTACACAAATTTCATTGATTTTTGGCCATTTTTACATAAAATATATGGATTTTTGTCAACTCTTCACAATTTTCATGGGATTTCGACCAATTCTACATAATTTACTTCAATTTTTGGCCATTTTTATATAAAATACATGGAATTTTGAACAATTCTACACAAATTTCATTGATTTTTGGCCATTTTTACATAAAATATATGGATTTTTGTCAACTCTTCACAATATTCATGGGATTTCGACCAATTCTACATAATTTACTTCAATTTTTGGCCATTTTTATATAAAATACAAGGAATTTTGGACAATTCTTCACGAATTACATGGGGGTTTTTGACTTTTTTACAGATAATACATGGATTTTTGACCATTTTTACATAAAATATATGGATTTTTGTCAACTCTTCACAATTTTCATGGGATTTCGACCAATTCTACATAATTTACTTCAACTTTTGGCCATTTTTATATAAAATACATGGAATTTTGAACAATTCTACACAAATTTCATTGATTTTTGGCCATTTTTACATAAAATATATGGATTTTTGTCAACTCTTCACAATATTCATGGGATTTCGACCAATTCTACATAATTTACTTCAATTTTTGGCCATTTTTATATAAAATGCATGGAGTTTTGGATAATTCTACACAAATTTCATGGATAATAGGCCATTTTTACTCAAATTACATGGATTTTTGACCATAATTACATAATTTACATGAATTTATGGATTTTTAAATAAAATACATGGATTTTTGGACAATTCTTCACGAATTACATGAGGTTTTTGCAATTTTTACAGATAATACATGGATTTTTGTCAACTCTTCACAATTATCATGGGATTTCGACCAATTCTACATAATTTACTTCAATTTTTTGATATTTTTACATAAATTACATGGAATTTTGGACAATTTTACACAAATTTCATGGATTTTTGGCCATTTTTACATAAAATATATAGATTATTGGACAATCCTACACAATTTTCATGGGATTTCGACCAATTCTACATAATTTACTTCAATTTTTTGATATTTTTACATAAATTACATGGAATTTTGGACAATTTTACACAAATTTCATGGATTTTTGGCCATTATTACATAATTTTCATGGATATATGGACATTTCTACACAAATTTCATTGATTTTTGGCCATTTTTACATAAAATATATGGATTTTTGTCAACTCTTCACAATTTTCATGGGATTTCGACCAATTCTACATAATTTACTTCAATTTTTGGCCATTTTTATATAAAATACATGGAATTTTGAACAATTCTACACAAATTTCATTGATTTTTGGCCATTTTTACATAAAATATATGGATTTTTGTCAACTCTTCACAATATTCATGGGATTTCGACCAATTCTACATAATTTACTTCAATTTTTGGCCATTTTTTATAAAATACATGGAATTTTGAACAATTCTACACAAATTTCATTGATTTTTGGCCATTTTTACATAAAATATATGGATTTTTGTCAACTCTTCACAATATTCATGGGATTTCGACCAATTCTACATAATTTACTTCAATTTTTGGCCATTTTTATATAAAATACAAGGAATTTTGGACAATTCTTCACGAATTACATGGGGTTTTTGCCTTTTTTTACAGATAATACATGGATTTTTGACCATTTTTACACATAATACATGGATTTTTGTCAACTCTTCACAATTTTCATGGGATTTCGACCAATTCTATATATTTTACTTCAATTTTTGGCCAATTTTACATAAAATGCATGGAGTTTTGGACAATTCTACACAAATTTCATGGATAATTGGCCATTTTTACTCAAATTACATGGATTTTTGACCATAATTACATAATTTACATGAATTTATGGCCTTTTTAAATAAAATACATGGATTTTTTGGACAATTCTTCACGAATTACATGGGGTTTTTTGCAATTTTTACAGATAATACATAGATTTTTGACCATTTTTACAGATAATACATGGATTTTTGTCAACTCTTCACAATTTTCATGGGATTTCGACCAATTCTACATTATTTACTTCAATTTTTTGACATTTTTACATTAAATTACATGGATTTTTGACCATTATTACAGAATTTACATGAATTTATGGATTTTAAAATTAATTACATGGATTTTTTGGACAATTCTTCACGAATTACATGAGGTTTTTGCAATTTTTACAGATAATACATGGATTTTTGACCATTTTTACAGATAATACATGGATTTTTGTCAACTCTTCACAATTTTCATGGGATTTCGACCAATTCTATATATTTTTACTTCAATTTTTTGGCCAATTTTACATAAAATGCATGGAGGTTTTGGACAATTCTACACAAATTTCATGGATAATTGGCCATTTTTACTCAAATTACATGGATTTTTGACCATAATTACATAATTTACATGAATTTATGGCCATTTTTAAATAAAATACATGGAATTTTGAACAATTCTACACAAATTTCATTGATTTTTGGCCATTTTTACATAAAATATATGGATTTTTGTCAACTCTTCACAATTTTCATGGGATTTCGACCAATTCTACATAATTTACTTCAATTTTTGGCCATTTTTATATAAAATACATGGAATTTTGGACAATTCTACACAAATTACATGGATTTTTGGCCATTTTTACATAAAATATATGGATTATTGGACAATCCTACACAATTTTCTTGGGATTTTCGACCAATTCTACATAATTTACTTCAATTTTTGGCCATTTTTATATAAAATACATGGAATTTTGAACAATTCTACACAAACTACATGGATTTTTGGCCATTTTTACAAAAATTACATGGATTTTTGACCATTATTACAGAATTTTTCATGGATATATGGACATTTCTACACAAATTTCATTGATTTTTGGCCATTTTTACATAAAATATATGGATTTTTGTCAACTCTTCACAATTTTCATGGGATTTCGACCAATTCTACATAATTTACTTCAATTTTTGGCCATTTTTTATATAAAATACATGGAATTTTGAACAATTCTACACAAATTTCATTGATTTTTGGCCATTTTTACATAAAAATATATGGATTTTTGTCAACTCTTCACAATATTCATGGGGATTTCGACCAATTCTACATAATTTACTTCAATTTTTGGCCATTTTTATATAAAATACAAGGAATTTTGGACAATTCTTCACGAATTACATGGGGGTTTTACAGATAATACATGGATTTTTGACCATTTTTACATAAAATATATGGATTTTTGTCAACTCTTCACAATTTTCATGGGATTTCGACCAATTCTATTTTCATGGGATTTCGACCAATTCTACATAATTTACTTCAATTTTTGGCCATTTTTATATAAAATACATGGAATTTTGAACAATTCTACACAAATTTCATTGATTTTTGGCCATTTTTACATAAAATATATGGATTTTTGTCAACTCTTCACAATATTCATGGGATTTCGACCAATTCTACATAATTTACTTCAATTTTTGGCCATTTTTATATAAAATGCATGGAGTTTTGGATAATTCTACACAAATTTCATGGATAATAGGCCATTTTTTACTCAAATTACATGGATTTTTGACCATAATTACATAATTTACATGAATTTATGGATTTTTAAATAAAATACATGGATTTTTGGACAATTCTTCACGAATTACATGAGGTTTTTGCAATTTTTACAGATAATACATGGAGTTTGGTCAACTCTTCACAATTATCATGGGATTTCGACCAATTCTACATAATTTACTTCAATTTTTTGATATTTTTACATAAATTACATGGAATTTTGGACAATTTTACACAAATTTCATGGATTTTTGGCCATTATTACATAATTTTCATGGATATATGGACATTTCTACACAAATTACATGGATTTTTGGTCATTTTTACATAAAATAAATGGATTATTGGACAATCCTACACAATTTTCATGGGATTTCGACCAATTCTACATAATTTACTTCAATTTTTGGCCATTTTTATATAAAATACATGGAATTTTGAACAATTCTACACAAACTACATGGATTTTTGGCCATTTTTACAAAAATTACATGGATTTTTGACCATTATTACAGAATTTATATGAATTTTTGGCCATTTTTACATAAAATACTTGAATTATGGCAATTTTTACAGATAACACATGAATTTTGGCCATTTTTACAGATAATACAACGAATTTTGACCATTTTAACAGATAATATATGGATTTTTGTCAACTCTTCACAATTTTCATGGGATTTCGACCAATTCTACATAATTTACTTCAATTTTTGGCCATTTTTATATAAAATACATGGAATTTTGGACAATTCTACACAAATTACATGGATTTTTGGCCATTTTTACATAAAATATATGGATTATTGGACAATCCTACACAATTTTCTTGGGATTTCGACCAATTCTACATAATTTACTTCAATTTTTGGCCATTTTTATATAAAATACATGGAATTTTGAACAATTCTACACAAACTACATGGATTTTTGGCCATTTTTACAAAAATTACATGGATTTTTGACCATTATTACAGAATTTTCATGGATATATGGACATTTCTACACAAATTTCATTGATTTTTGGCCATTTTTACATAAAATATATGGATTTTTGTCAACTCTTCACAATTTTCATGGGATTTCGACCAATTCTACATAATTTACTTCAATTTTTGGCCATTTTTATATAAAATACATGGAATTTTGAACAATTCTATACAAATTTCATTGATTTTTGGCCATTTTTACATAAAATATATGGATTTTTGTCAACTCTTCACAATATTCATGGGATTTCGACCAATTCTACATAATTTACTTCAATTTTTGGCCATTTTTTATATAAAATACAAGGAATTTTGGACAATTCTTCACGAATTACATGGGGTTTTTGCCTTTTTTACAGATAATACATGGATTTTTGACCATTTTTACATAAAATATATGGATTTTTGTCAACTCTTCACAATTTTCATGGGGATTTCGACCAATTCTACATAATTTACTTCAATTTTTGGCCATTTTTATATAAAATACATGGAATTTTGAACAATTCTACACAAATTTCATTGATTTTTGGCCATTTTTACATAAAATATATGGATTTTTGTCAACTCTTCACAATATTCATGGGATTTCGACCAATTCTACATAATATACTTCAATTTTTGGCCATTTTTATATAAAATACATGGAATTTTGAACAATTCTACACAAACTACATGGATTTTTGGCCATTTTTACAAAAATTACATGGATTTTTGACCATAATTACATAATTTACATGAATTTATGGATTTTTAAATAAAATACATGGATTTTTGGACAATTCTTCACGAATTACATGAGGTTTTTGCAATTTTTACAGATAATACATGGATTTTTGACCATTTTTACAGATAATACATGGATTTTTGTCAACTCTTCACAATTATCATGGGATTTCGACCAATTCTACATAATTTACTTCAATTTTTTGATATTTTTACAAAAATTACATGGATTTTTGACCATTATTACAGAATTTATATGAATTTTTGACCATTTTTACAGATAATATATGGATTTTTGTCAACTCTTCACAATTTTCATGGGATTTCGACCAATTCTACATAATTTACTTCAATTTTTGGCCATTTTTATATAAAATACATGGAATTTTGAACAATTCTACACAAATTTCATTGATTTTTGGCCATTTTTATATAAAAATACATGGAATTTTGAACAATTCTACACAAATTTCATGGATAATTGGCCAATTTTACTCAAATTACATGGATTTTTGACCATAATTACATAATTTACATGAATTTATGGCCATTTTTAAATAAAATACATGGATTTTTGGACAATTCTTCACGAATTACATGGGGTTTTTGCAATTTTTACAGATAATACATAGATTTTTGACCATTTTTACAGATAATACATGGATTTTTGTCAACTCTTCACAATTTTCATGGGATTTCGACCAATTCTACATAATTTACTTCAATTTTTGGCCATTTTTATATAAAATACATGGAATTTTGAACAATTCTACACAAATTTCATTGATTTTTGGCCATTTTTTATATAAAATACATGGAATTTTGAACAATTCTACACAAATTTCATTGATTTTTGGCCATTTTTACATAAAATATATGGAGTTTTGTCAACTCTTCACAATTTTCATGGGATTTCGACCAATTCTACATAATTTACTTCAATTTTTGGCCATTTTTATATAAAATACATGGAATTTTGGACAATTCTACACAAATTACATGGATTTTTGGCCATTTTTACAAAAATTACATGGATTTTTGACCATTATTACAGAATTTATATGGATTTTTGGTCATTTTTACATAAAATATATGGATTATTGGACAATCCTACACACTTTTCATGGGATTTCGACCAATTCTACATAATTTACTTCAATTTTTGGCCATTTTTATATAAAATACATAGAATTTTGAACAATTCTACACAAATTACATTGATTTTTGGCCATTTTTACAAAAATTACATGGATTTTTGACCATTATTACAGAATTTATATGAATTTTTGGCCATTTTTACATAAAATACTTGGATTTTGGCCATTTTTACAGATAATACAACGAATTTTGACCATTTTTAGAGAAAATATATGGATTTTTGTCAACTCTTCACAATTTTCATGGGATTTCGACCAATTCTACATAATTTACTTCAATTTTTGGCCATTTTTTATAAAATACATGGAATTTTGAACAATTCTACACAAATTTCATTGATTTTTGGCCATTTTTACATAAAATATATGGATTTTTGTCAACTCTTCACAATATTCATGGGATTTCGACCAATTCTACATAATTTACTTCAATTTTTGGCCATTTTTATATAAAATACAAGGAATTTTGGACAATTCTTCACGAATTACATGAGGTTTTTGCAATTTTTACAGATAATACATGGATTTTTGACCATTTTTACAGATAATACATGGATTTTTGTCAACTCTTCACAATTTTCATGGGATTTCGACCAATTCTATATATTTTACTTCAATTTTTGGCCAATTTTACATAAAATGCATGGAGTTTTGGACAATTCTACACAAATTTCATGGATAATTGGCCATTTTTACTCAAATTACATGGATTTTTGACCATAATTACATAATTTACATGAATTTATGGCCATTTTTAAATAAAATACATGGATTTTTGGACAATTCTTCACGAATTACATGGGGTTTTTGCAATTTTTACAGATAATACATAGATTTTTGACCATTTTTACAGATAATACATGGATTTTTGTCAACTCTTCACAATTTTCATGGGATTTCGACCAATTCTACATTATTTACTTCAATTTTTTGACATTTTTACATAAATTACATGGATTTTTGACCATTATTACAGAATTTACATGAATTTATGGATTTTTAAATAAAATACATGGATTTTTGGACAATTCTTCACGAATTACATGAGGTTTTTGCAATTTTTACAGATAATACATGGATTTTTGTCAACTCTTCACAATTTTCATGGGATTTCGACCAATTCTATATATTTTACTTCAATTTTTGGCCAATTTTACATAAAATGCATGGAGTTTTGGACAATTCTACACAAATTTCATGGATAATTGGCCATTTTTACTCAAATTACATGGATTTTTGACCATAATTACATAATTTACATGAATTTATGGCCATTTTTAAATAAAATACATGGAATTTTGAACAATTCTACACAAATTTCATTGATTTTTGGCCATTTTTACATAAAATATATGGATTTTTGTCAACTCTTCACAATTTTCATGGGATTTCGACCAATTCTACATAATTTACTTCAATTTTTGGCCATTTTTATATAAAATACATGGAATTTTGGACAATTCTACACAAATTACATGGATTTTTGGCCATTTTTACATAAAATATATGGATTATTGGACAATCCTACACAATTTTCATGGGATTTCGACCAATTCTACATAATTTACTTCAATTTTTTGATATTTTTACATAAATTACATGGAGTTTTGGACAATTTTACACAAATTTCATGGATTTTTGGCCATTATTACATAATTTTCATGGATATATGGACATTTCTACACAAATTTCATTGATTTTTGGCCATTTTTACATAAAATATATGGATTTTTGTCAACTCTTCACAATTTTCATGGGATTTCGACCAATTCTACATAATTTACTTCAATTTTTGGCCATTTTTATATAAAATACATGGAATTTTGAACAATTCTACACAAATTTCATTGATTTTTGGCCATTTTTATATAAAATACATGGAATTTTGAACAATTCTACACAAATTTCATGGATAATTGGCCATTTTTACTCAAATTACATGGATTTTTGACCATAATTACATAATTTACATGAATTTATGGCCATTTTTAAATAAAATACATGGATTTTTGGACAATTCTTCACGAATTACATGGGGTTTTTGCAATTTTTACAGATAATACATAGATTTTTGACCATTTTTACAGATAATACATGGATTTTTGTCAACTCTTCACAATTTTCATGGGATTTCGACCAATTCTACATAATTTACTTCAATTTTTGGCCATTTTTATATAAAATACATGGAATTTTGAACAATTCTACACAAATTTCATTGATTTTTGGCCATTTTTATATAAAATACATGGAATTTTGAACAATTCTACACAAATTTCATTGATTTTTGGCCATTTTTACATAAAATATATGGAGTTTTGTCAACTCTTCACAATTTTCATGGGATTTCGACCAATTCTACATAATTTACTTCAATTTTTGGCCATTTTTATATAAAATACATGGAATTTTGGACAATTCTAAACAAATTACATGGATTTTTGGCCATTTTTACAAAAATTACATGGATTTTTGACCATTATTACAGAATTTATATGGATTTTTGATCATTTTTACATAAAATATATGGATTATTGGACAATCCTACACACTTTTCATGGGATTTCGACCAATTCTACATAATTTACTTCAATTTTTGGCCATTTTTATATAAAATACATGGAATTTTGAACAATTCTACACAAATTACATTGATTTTTGGCCATTTTTACAAAAATTACATGGATTTTTGACCATTATTACAGAATTTATATGAATTTTTGGCCATTTTTACATAAAATACTTGGATTTTGGCAATTTTTACAGATAACACATGAATTTTGGCCATTTTTACAGATAATACAACGAATTTTGACCATTTTTAGAGAAAATATATGGATTTTTGTCAACTCTTCACAATTTTCATGGGATTTCGACCAATTCTACATAATTTACTTCAATTTTTGGCCATTTTTTATAAAATACATGGAATTTTGAACAATTCTACACAAATTTCATTGATTTTTGGCCATTTTTACATAAAATATATGGATTTTTGTCAACTCTTCACAATATTCATGGGATTTCGACCAATTCTACATAATTTACTTCAATTTTTGGCCATTTTTATATAAAATACAAGGAATTTTGGACAATTCTTCACGAATTACATGAGGTTTTTGCAATTTTTACAGATAATACATGGATTTTTGACCATTTTTACAGATAATACATGGATTTTTGTCAACTCTTCACAATTTTCATGGGATTTCGACCAATTCTATATATTTTACTTCAATTTTTGGCCAATTTTACATAAAATGCATGGAGTTTTGGACAATTCTACACAAATTTCATGGATAATTGGCCATTTTTACTCAAATTACATGGATTTTTGACCATAATTACATAATTTACATGAATTTATGGCCATTTTTAAATAAAATACATGGATTTTTGGACAATTCTTCACGAATTACATGGGGTTTTTGCAATTTTTACAGATAATACATAGATTTTTGACCATTTTTACAGATAATACATGGATTTTTGTCAACTCTTCACAATTTTCATGGGATTTCGACCAATTCTACATTATTTACTTCAATTTTTTGACATTTTTACATAAATTACATGGATTTTTGACCATTATTACAGAATTTACATGAATTTATGGATTTTTAAATAAAATACATGGATTTTTGGACAATTCTTCACGAATTACATGAGGTTTTTGCAATTTTTACAGATAATACATGGATTTTTGTCAACTCTTCACAATTTTCATGGGATTTCGACCAATTCTATATATTTTACTTCAATTTTTGGCCAATTTTACATAAAATGCATGGAGTTTTGGACAATTCTACACAAATTTCATGGATAATTGGCCATTTTTACTCAAATTACATGGATTTTTGACCATAATTACATAATTTACATGAATTTATGGCCATTTTTAAATAAAATACATGGAATTTTGAACAATTCTACACAAATTTCATTGATTTTTGGCCATTTTTACATAAAATATATGGATTATTGGACAATCCTACACAATTTTCTTGGGATTTCGACCAATTCTACATAATTTGCTTCAATTTTTGGCCATTTTTATATAAAATACATGGAATTTTGAACAATTCTACACAAACTACATGGATTTTTGGCCATTTTTACAAAAATTACATGGATTTTTGACCATTATTACAGAATTTATATGAATTTTTGGCCATTTTTACATAAAATACTTGAATTATGGCAATTTTTACAGATAACACATGAATTTTGGCCATTTTTACAGATAATACAACGAATTTTGACCATTTTAACAGATAATATATGGATTTTTGTCAACTCTTCACAATTTTCATGGGATTTCGACCAATTCTACATAATTTACTTCAATTTTTGGCCATTTTTATATAAAATACATGGAATTTTGGACAATTCTACACAAATTACATGGATTTTTGGCCATTTTTACATAAAATATATGGATTATTGGACAATCCTACACAATTTTCATGGGATTTCGACCAATTCTACATAATTTACTTCAATTTTTTGATATTTTTACATAAATTACATGGAGTTTTGGACAATTTTACACAAATTTCATTGATTTTTGGCCATTTTTACATAAAATATATGGATTATTGGACAATCCTACACAATTTTCTTGGGATTTCGACCAATTCTACATAATTTGCTTCAATTTTTGGCCATTTTTATATAAAATACATGGAATTTTGAACAATTCTACACAAACTACATGGATTTTTGGCCATTTTTACAAAAATAACATGGATTTTTGACCATAATTACATAATTTACATGAATTTATGGCCATTTTTACAAAAATTACATGGATTTTTGACCATTATTACAGAATTTATATGGATTTTTGGTCATTTTTACATAAAATATATGGATTATTGGACAATCCTACACACTTTTCATGGGATTTCGACCAATTCTACATAATTTACTTCAATTTTTGGCCATTTTTATATAAAATACATGGAATTTTGAACAATTCTACACAAATTACATTGATTTTTGGCCATTTTTACAAAAATTACATGGATTTTTGACCATTATTACAGAATTTATATGAATTTTTGGCCATTTTTACATAAAATACTTGGATTTTGGCAATTTTTACAGATAACACATGAATTTTGGCCATTTTTACAGATAATACAACGAATTTTGACCATTTTTAGAGAAAATATATGGATTTTTGTCAACTCTTCACAATTTTCATGGGATTTCGACCAATTCTACATAATTTACTTCAATTTTTGGCCATTTTTTATAAAATACATGGAATTTTGAACAATTCTACACAAATTTCATTGATTTTTGGCCATTTTTACATAAAATATATGGATTTTTGTCAACTCTTCACAATATTCATGGGATTTCGACCAATTCTACATAATTTACTTCAATTTTTGGCCATTTTTATATAAAATACAAGGAATTTTGGACAATTCTTCACGAATTACATGAGGTTTTTGCAATTTTTACAGATAATACATGGATTTTTGACCATTTTTACAGATAATACATGGATTTTTGTCAACTCTTCACAATTTTCATGGGATTTCGACCAATTCTATATATTTTACTTCAATTTTTGGCCAATTTTACATAAAATGCATGGAGTTTTGGACAATTCTACACAAATTTCATGGAAAATTGGCCATTTTTACTCAAATTACATGGATTTTTGACCATAATTACATAATTTACATGAATTTATGGCCATTTTTAAATAAAATACATGGATTTTTGGACAATTCTTCACGAATTACATGGGGTTTTTGCAATTTTTACAGATAATACATAGATTTTTGACCATTTTTACAGATAATACATGGATTTTTGTCAACTCTTCACAATTTTCATGGGATTTCGACCAATTCTACATTATTTACTTCAATTTTTTGACATTTTTACATAAATTACATGGATTTTTGACCATTATTACAGAATTTACATGAATTTATGGATTTTTAAATAAAATACATGGATTTTTTGGACAATTCTTCACGAATTACATGAGGTTTTTGCAATTTTTACAGATAATACATGGATTTTTGTCAACTCTTCACAATTTTCATGGGATTTCGACCAATTCTATATATTTTACTTCAATTTTTGGCCATTTTTATATAAAATACATGGAATTTTGGACAATTCTAAACAAATTACATGGATTTTTGGCCATTTTTACAAAAATTACATGGATTTTTGACCATTATTACAGAATTTATATGGATTTTTGGTCATTTTTACATAAAATATATGGATTATTGGACAATCCTACACACTTTTCATGGGATTTCGACCAATTCTACATAATTTACTTCAATTTTTGGCCATTTTTATATAAAATACATGGAATTTTGAACAATTCTACACAAATTACATTGATTTTTGGCCATTTTTACAAAAATTACATGGATTTTTGACCATTATTACAGAATTTATATGAATTTTTGGCCATTTTTACATAAAATACTTGGATTTTGGCAATTTTTACAGATAACACATGAATTTTGGCCATTTTTACAGATAATACAACGAATTTTGACCATTTTTAGAGAAAATATATGGATTTTTGTCAACTCTTCACAATTTTCATGGGATTTCGACCAATTCTACATAATTTACTTCAATTTTTGGCCATTTTTTATAAAATACATGGAATTTTGAACAATTCTACACAAATTTCATTGATTTTTGGCCATTTTTACATAAAATATATGGATTTTTGTCAACTCTTCACAATATTCATGGGATTTCGACCAATTCTACATAATTTACTTCAATTTTTGGCCATTTTTATATAAAATACAAGGAATTTTGGACAATTCTTCACGAATTACATGAGGTTTTTGCAATTTTTACAGATAATACATGGATTTTTGACCATTTTTACAGATAATACATGGATTTTTGTCAACTCTTCACAATTTTCATGGGATTTCGACCAATTCTATATATTTTACTTCAATTTTTGGCCAATTTTACATAAAATGCATGGAGTTTTGGACAATTCTACACAAATTTCATGGATAATTGGCCATTTTTACTCAAATTACATGGATTTTTGACCATAATTACATAATTTACATGAATTTATGGCCATTTTTAAATAAAATACATGGATTTTTGGACAATTCTTCACGAATTACATGGGGTTTTTTGCAATTTTTACAGATAATACATAGATTTTTGACCATTTTTACAGATAATACATGGATTTTTGTCAACTCTTCACAATTTTCATGGGATTTCGACCAATTCTACATTATTTACTTCAATTTTTTGACATTTTTACATAAATTACATGGATTTTTGACCATTATTACAGAATTTACATGAATTTATGGATTTTTAAATAAAATACATGGATTTTTGGACAATTCTTCACGAATTACATGAGGTTTTTGCAATTTTTACAGATAATACATGGATTTTTGTCAACTCTTCACAATTTTCATGGGATTTCGACCAATTCTATATATTTTACTTCAATTTTTGGCCAATTTTACATAAAATGCATGGAGTTTTGGACAATTCTACACAAATTTCATGGATAATTGGCCATTTTTACTCAAATTACATGGATTTTTGACCATAATTACATAATTTACATGAATTTATGGCCATTTTTAAATAAAATACATGGAATTTTGAACAATTCTACACAAATTTCATTGATTTTTGGCCATTTTTACATAAAATATATGGATTTTTGTCAACTCTTCACAATTTTCATGGGATTTCGACCAATTCTACATAATTTACTTCAATTTTTGGCCATTTTTATATAAAATACATGGAATTTTGGACAATTCTACACAAATTACATGGATTTTTGGCCATTTTTACATAAAATATATGAATTATTGGACAATCCTACACAATTTTCATGGGATTTCGACCAATTCTACATAATTTACTTCAATTTTTTGATATTTTTACATAAATTACATGGAGTTTTGGACAATTTTACACAAATTTCATGGATTTTTGGCCATTATTACATAATTTTCATGGATATATGGACATTTCTACACAAATTTCATTGATTTTTGGCCATTTTTACATAAAATATATGGATTTTTGTCAACTCTTCACAATTTTCATGGGATTTCGACCAATTCTACATAATTTACTTCAATTTTTGGCCATTTTTATATAAAATACATGGAATTTTGAACAATTCTACACAAATTTCATTGATTTTTGGCCATTTTTATATAAAATACATGGAATTTTGAACAATTCTACACAAATTTCATGGATAATTGGCCATTTTTACTCAAATTACATGGATTTTTGACCATAATTACATAATTTACATGAATTTATGGCCATTTTTAAATAAAATACATGGATTTTTGGACAATTCTTCACGAATTACATGGGGTTTTTGCAATTTTTACAGATAATACATAGATTTTTGACCATTTTTACAGATAATACATGGATTTTTGTCAACTCTTCACAATTTTCATGGGATTTCGACCAATTCTACATAATTTACTTCAATTTTTGGCCATTTTTATATAAAATACATGGAATTTTGAACAATTCTACACAAATTTCATTGATTTTTGGCCATTTTTATATAAAATACATGGAATTTTGAACAATTCTACACAAATTTCATTGATTTTTGGCCATTTTTACATAAAATATATGGAGTTTTGTCAACTCTTCACAATTTTCATGGGATTTCGACCAATTCTACATAATTTACTTCAATTTTTGGCCATTTTTATATAAAATACATGGAATTTTGGACAATTCTAAACAAATTACATGGATTTTTGGCCATTTTTACAAAAATTACATGGATTTTTGACCATTATTACAGAATTTATATGGATTTTTGGTCATTTTTACATAAAATATATGGATTATTGGACAATCCTACACACTTTTCATGGGATTTCGACCAATTCTACATAATTTACTTCAATTTTTGGCCATTTTTATATAAAATACATGGAATTTTGAACAATTCTACACAAATTACATTGATTTTTGGCCATTTTTACAAAAATTACATGGATTTTTGACCATTATTACAGAATTTATATGAATTTTTGGCCATTTTTACATAAAATACTTGGATTTTGGCAATTTTTACAGATAACACATGAATTTTGGCCATTTTTACAGATAATACAACGAATTTTGACCATTTTTAGAGAAAATATATGGATTTTTGTCAACTCTTCACAATTTTCATGGGATTTCGACCAATTCTACATAATTTACTTCAATTTTTGGCCATTTTTTATAAAATACATGGAATTTTGAACAATTCTACACAAATTTCATTGATTTTTGGCCATTTTTACATAAAATATATGGATTTTTGTCAACTCTTCACAATATTCATGGGATTTCGACCAATTCTACATAATTTACTTCAATTTTTGGCCATTTTTATATAAAATACAAGGAATTTTGGACAATTCTTCACGAATTACATGAGGTTTTTGCAATTTTTACAGATAATACATGGATTTTTGACCATTTTTACAGATAATACATGGATTTTTGTCAACTCTTCACAATTTTCATGGGATTTCGACCAATTCTATATATTTTACTTCAATTTTTGGCCAATTTTACATAAAATGCATGGAGTTTTGGACAATTCTACACAAATTTCATGGATAATTGGCCATTTTTACTCAAATTACATGGATTTTTGACCATAATTACATAATTTACATGAATTTATGGCCATTTTTAAATAAAATACATGGATTTTTGGACAATTCTTCACGAATTACATGGGGTTTTTGCAATTTTTACAGATAATACATAGATTTTTGACCATTTTTACAGATAATACATGGATTTTTGTCAACTCTTCACAATTTTCATGGGATTTCGACCAATTCTACATTATTTACTTCAATTTTTTGACATTTTTACATAAATTACATGGATTTTTGACCATTATTACAGAATTTACATGAATTTATGGATTTTTAAATAAAATACATGGATTTTTGGACAATTCTTCACGAATTACATGAGGTTTTTGCAATTTTTACAGATAATACATGGATTTTTGTCAACTCTTCACAATTTTCATGGGATTTCGACCAATTCTATATATTTTACTTCAATTTTTGGCCAATTTTACATAAAATGCATGGAGTTTTGGACAATTCTACACAAATTTCATAGATAATTGGCCATTTTTACTCAAATTACATGGATTTTTGACCATAATTACATAATTTACATGAATTTATGGCCATTTTTAAATAAAATACATGGAATTTTGAACAATTCTACACAAATTTCATTGATTTTTGGCCATTTTTACATAAAATATATGGATTATTGGACAATCCTACACAATTTTCTTGGGATTTCGACCAATTCTACATAATTTGCTTCAATTTTTGGCCATTTTTATATAAAATACATGGAATTTTGAACAATTCTACACAAACTACATGGATTTTTGGCCATTTTTACAAAAATTACATGGATTTTTGACCATTATTACAGAATTTATATGAATTTTTGGCCATTTTTACATAAAATACTTGAATTATGGCAATTTTTTACAGATAACACATGAATTTTGGCCATTTTTACAGATAATACAACGAATTTTGACCATTTTAACAGATAATATATGGATTTTTGTCAACTCTTCACAATTTTCATGGGGATTTCGACCAATTCTACATAATTTACTTCAATTTTTGGCCATTTTTATATAAAATACATGGAATTTTGGACAATTCTACACAAATTACATGGATTTTTGGCCATTTTTACATAAAATATATGGATTATTGGACAATCCTACACAATTTTCATGGGATTTCGACCAATTCTACATAATTTACTTCAATTTTTTGATATTTTTACATAAATTACATGGAGTTTTGGACAATTTTACACAAATTTCATTGATTTTTGGCCATTTTTACATAAAATATATGGATTATTGGACAATCCTACACAATTTTCTTGGGATTTCGACCAATTCTACATAATTTGCTTCAATTTTTGGCCATTTTTATATAAAATACATGGAATTTTGAACAATTCTACACAAACTACATGGATTTTTGGCCATTTTTACAAAAATTACATGGATTTTTGACCATAATTACATAATTTACATGAATTTATGGCCATTTTTACAAAAATTACATGGATTTTTGACCATTATTACAGAATTTATATGGATTTTTGGTCATTTTTACATAAAATATATGGATTATTGGACAATCCTACACACTTTTCATGGGATTTCGACCAATTCTACATAATTTACTTCAATTTTTGGCCATTTTTATATAAAATACATGGAATTTTGAACAATTCTACACAAATTACATTGATTTTTGGCCATTTTTACAAAAATTACATGGATTTTTGACCATTATTACAGAATTTATATGAATTTTTGGCCATTTTTACATAAAATACTTGGATTTTGGCAATTTTTACAGATAACACATGAATTTTGGCCATTTTTACAGATAATACAACGAATTTTGACCATTTTTAGAGAAAATATATGGATTTTTGTCAACTCTTCACAATTTTCATGGGATTTCGACCAATTCTACATAATTTACTTCAATTTTTGGCCATTTTTTATAAAATACATGGAATTTTGAACAATTCTACACAAATTTCATTGATTTTTGGTCATTTTTACATAAAATATATGGATTTTTGTCAACTCTTCACAATATTCATGGGATTTCGACCAATTCTACATAATTTACTTCAATTTTTGGCCATTTTTATATAAAATACAAGGAATTTTGGACAATTCTTCACGAATTACATGAGGTTTTTGCAATTTTTACAGATAATACATGGATTTTTGACCATTTTTACAGATAATACATGGATTTTTGTCAACTCTTCACAATTTTCATGGGATTTCGACCAATTCTATATATTTTACTTCAATTTTTGGCCAATTTTACATAAAATGCATGGAGTTTTGGACAATTCTACACAAATTTCATGGATAATTGGCCATTTTTACTCAAATTACATGGATTTTTGACCATAATTACATAATTTACATGAATTTATGGCCATTTTTAAATAAAATACATGGAATTTTGAACAATTCTACACAAATTTCATTGATTTTTGGCCATTTTTACATAAAATATATGGATTTTTGTCAACTCTTCACAATTTTCATGGGATTTCGACCAATTCTACATAATTTACTTCAATTTTTGGCCATTTTTATATAAAATACATGGAATTTTGGACAATTCTACACAAATTACATGGATTTTTGGCCATTTTTACATAAAATATATGGATTATTGGACAATCCTACACAATTTTCATGGGATTTCGACCAATTCTACATAATTTACTTCAATTTTTTGATATTTTTACATAAATTACATGGAGTTTTGGACAATTTTACACAAATTTCATGGATTTTTGGCCATTATTACATAATTTTCATGGATATATGGACATTTCTACACAAATTTCATTGATTTTTGGCCATTTTTACATAAAATATATGGATTTTTGTCAACTCTTCACAATTTTCATGGGATTTCGACCAATTCTACATAATTTACTTCAATTTTTGGCCATTTTTATATAAAATACATGGAATTTTGAACAATTCTACACAAATTTCATTGATTTTTGGCCATTTTTATATAAAATACATGGAATTTTGAACAATTCTACACAAATTTCATGGATAATTGGCCATTTTTACTCAAATTACATGGATTTTTGACCATAATTACATAATTTACATGAATTTTTGGCCATTTTTATATAAAATACATGGAATTTTGAACAATTCTACACAAACTACATGGATTTTTGGCCATTTTTACAAAAATTACATGGATTTTTGACCATAATTACATAATTTACATGAATTTATGGCCATTTTTACAAAAATTACATGGATTTTTGACCATTATTACAGAATTTATATGGATTTTTGGTCATTTTTACATAAAATATATGGATTATTGGACAATCCTACACACTTTTCATGGGATTTCGACCAATTCTACATAATTTACTTCAATTTTTGGCCATTTTTATATAAAATACATGGAATTTTGAACAATTCTACACAAATTACATTGATTTTTGGCCATTTTTACATAATTTTCATGGATATATGGACATTTCTACACAAATTTCATTGATTTTTGGCCATTTTTACATAAAATATATGGATTTTTGTCAACTCTTCACAATTTTCATGGGATTTCGACCAATTCTACATAATTTACTTCAATTTTTGGCCATTTTTATATAAAATACATGGAATTTTGAACAATTCTACACAAATTTCATTGATTTTTGGCCATTTTTATATAAAATACATGGAATTTTGAACAATTCTACACAAATTTCATGGATAATTGGCCATTTTTACTCAAATTACTAGATTTTTGACCATAATTACATAATTTACATGAATTTATGGCCATTTTTAAATAAAATACATGGATTTTTGGACAATTCTTCACGAATTACATGGGGTTTTTGCAATTTTTACAGATAATACATAGATTTTTGACCATTTTTACAGATAATACATGGATTTTTGTCAACTCTTCACAATTTTCATGGGATTTCGACCAATTCTACATAATTTACTTCAATTTTTGGCCATTTTTATATAAAATACATGGAATTTTGAACAATTCTACACAAATTTCATTGATTTTTGGCCATTTTTATATAAAATACATGGAATTTTGAACAATTCTACACAAATTTCATTGATTTTTGGCCATTTTTACATAAAATATATGGAGTTTTGTCAACTCTTCACAATTTTCATGGGATTTCGACCAATTCTACATAATTTACTTCAATTTTTGGCCATTTTTATATAAAATACATGGAATTTTGGACAATTCTAAACAAATTACATGGATTTTTGGCCATTTTTACAAAAATTACATGGATTTTTGACCATTATTACAGAATTTATATGGATTTTTGGTCATTTTTACATAAAATATATGGATTATTGGACAATCCTACACACTTTTCATGGGATTTCGACCAATTCTACATAATTTACTTCAATTTTTGGCCATTTTTATATAAAATACATGGAATTTTGAACAATTCTACACAAATTACATTGATTTTTGGCCATTTTTACAAAAATTACATGGATTTTTGACCATTATTACAGAATTTATATGAATTTTTGGCCATTTTTACATAAAATACTTGGATTTTGGCAATTTTTACAGATAACACATGAATTTTGGCCATTTTTACAGATAATACAACGAATTTTGACCATTTTTAGAGAAAATATATGGATTTTTGTCAACTCTTCACAATTTTCATGGGATTTCGACCAATTCTACATAATTTACTTCAATTTTTGGCCATTTTTTATAAAATACATGGAATTTTGAACAATTCTACACAAATTTCATTGATTTTTGGCCATTTTTACATAAAATATATGGATTTTTGTCAACTCTTCACAATATTCATGGGATTTCGACCAATTCTACAACTTCAATTTTTGGCCATTTTTATATAAAATACAAGGAATTTTGGACAATTCTTCACGAATTACATGAGGTTTTTGCAATTTTTACAGATAATACATGGATTTTTGACCATTTTTACAGATAATACATGGATTTTTGTCAACTCTTCACAATTTTCATGGGATTTCGACCAATTCTATATATTTTACTTCAATTTTTGGCCAATTTTACATAAAATGCATGGAGTTTTGGGACAATTCTACACAAATTTCATGGATAATTGGCCATTTTTACTCAAATTACATGGATTTTTGACCATAATTACATAATTTACATGAATTTATGGCCATTTTTAAATAAAATACATGGATTTTTGGACAATTCTTCACGAATTACATGGGGTTTTTGCAATTTTTACAGATAATACATAGATTTTTGACCATTTTTACAGATAATACATGGATTTTTTGTCAACTCTTCACAATTTTTCATGGGATTTCGACCAATTCTACATTATTTACTTCAATTTTTTGACATTTTTACATAAATTACATGGATTTTTGACCATTATTACAGAATTTACATGAATTTATGGATTTTTAAATAAAATACATGGATTTTTGGACAATTCTTCACGAATTACATGAGGTTTTTGCAATTTTTACAGATAATACATGGATTTTTGTCAACTCTTCACAATTTTCATGGGATTTCGACCAATTCTATATATTTTACTTCAATTTTTGGCCAATTTTACATAAAATGCATGGAGTTTTGGACAATTCTACACAAATTTCATGGATAATTGGCCATTTTTTACTCAAATTACATGGATTTTTGACCATAATTACATAATTTACATGAATTTATGGCCATTTTTTAAATAAAATACATGGAATTTTGAACAATTCTACACAAATTTCATTGATTTTTGGCCATTTTTACATAAAATATATGGATTATTGGACAATCCTACACAATTTTCTTGGGATTTCGACCAATTCTACATAATTTGCTTCAATTTTTGGCCATTTTTATATAAAATACATGGAATTTTGAACAATTCTACACAAACTACATGGATTTTTGGCCATTTTTACAAAAATTACATGGATTTTTGACCATTATTACAGAATTTATATGAATTTTTTGGCCATTTTTACATAAAATACTTGAATTATGGCAATTTTTACAGATAACACATGAATTTTGGCCATTTTTACAGATAATACAACGAATTTTGACCATTTTAACAGATAATATATGGATTTTTGTCAACTCTTCACAATTTTCATGGGATTTCGACCAATTCTACATAATTTACTTCAATTTTTGGCCATTTTTATATAAAATACATGGAATTTTGGACAATTCTACACAAATTACATGGATTTTTGGCCATTTTTACATAAAATATATGGATTATTGGACAATCCTACACAATTTTCATGGGATTTCGACCAATTCTACATAATTTACTTCAATTTTTTGATATTTTTACATAAATTACATGGAGTTTTGGACAATTTTACACAAATTTCATTGATTTTTGGCCATTTTTACATAAAATATATGGATTATTGGACAATCCTACACAATTTTCTTGGGATTTCGACCAATTCTACATAATTTGCTTCAATTTTTGGCCATTTTTATATAAAATACATGGAATTTTGAACAATTCTACACAAACTACATGGATTTTTGGCCATTTTTACAAAAATTACATGGATTTTTGACCATAATTACATAATTTACATGAATTTATGGCCATTTTTACAAAAATTACATGGATTTTTGACCATTATTACAGAATTTATATGGATTTTTGGTCATTTTTACATAAAATATATGGATTATTGGACAATCCTACACACTTTTCATGGGATTTCGACCAATTCTACATAATTTACTTCAATTTTTGGCCATTTTTATATAAAATACATGGAATTTTGAACAATTCTACACAAATTACATTGATTTTTGGCCATTTTTACATAATTTTCATGGATATATGGACATTTCTACACAAAATTTCATTGATTTTTTGGCCATTTTTACATAAAATATATGGATTTTTGTCAACTCTTCACAATTTTCATGGGATTTCGACCAATTCTACATAATTTACTTCAATTTTTTGGCCATTTTTATATAAAATACATGGAATTTTGAACAATTCTACACAAATTTCATTGATTTTTGGCCATTTTTATATAAAATACATGGAATTTTGAACAATTCTACACAAATTTCATGGATAATTGGCCATTTTTACTCAAATTACTAGATTTTTGACCATAATTACATAATTTACATGAATTTATGGCCATTTTTAAATAAAATACATGGATTTTTGGACAATTCTTCACGAATTACATGGGGTTTTTGCAATTTTTACAGATAATACATAGATTTTTGACCATTTTTACAGATAATACATGGATTTTTGTCAACTCTTCACAATTTTCATGGGATTTCGACCAATTCTACATAATTTACTTCAATTTTTGGCCATTTTTATATAAAATACATGGAATTTTGAACAATTCTCACAAATTTCATTGATTTTTGGCCATTTTTATATAAAATACATGGAATTTTGAACAATTCTACACAAATTTCATTGATTTTTGGCCATTTTTACATAAAATATATGGAGTTTTGTCAACTCTTCACAATTTTCATGGGATTTCGACCAATTCTACATAATTTACTTCAATTTTTGGCCATTTTTATATAAAATACATGGAATTTTGGACAATTCTAAACAAATTACATGGATTTTTTGGCCATTTTTACAAAAATTACATGGATTTTTGACCATTATTACAGAATTTATATGGATTTTTGGTCATTTTTACATAAAATATATGGATTATTGGACAATCCTACACACTTTTCATGGGATTTCGACCAATTCTACATAATTTACTTCAATTTTTGGCCATTTTTATATAAAATACATGGAATTTTGAACAATTCTACACAAATTACATTGATTTTTGGCCATTTTTACAAAAATTACATGGATTTTTGACCATTATTACAGAATTTATATGAATTTTTGGCCATTTTTACATAAAATACTTGGGATTTTGGCAATTTTTACAGATAACACATGAATTTTGGCCATTTTTACAGATAATACAACGAATTTTGACCATTTTTAGAGAAAATATATGGATTTTTGTCAACTCTTCACAATTTTCATGGGATTTCGACCAATTCTACATAATTTACTTCAATTTTTGGCCATTTTTTATAAAATACATGGAATTTTGAACAATTCTACACAAATTTCATTGATTTTTGGCCATTTTTACATAAAATATATGGATTTTTGTCAACTCTTCACAATATTCATGGGATTTCGACCAATTCTACATAATTTACTTCAATTTTTGGCCATTTTTATATAAAATACAAGGAATTTTGGACAATTCTTCACGAATTACATGAGGTTTTTGCAATTTTTACAGATAATACATGGATTTTTGACCATTTTTACAGATAATACATGGATTTTTGTCAACTCTTCACAATTTTCATGGGATTTCGACCAATTCTATATATTTTACTTCAATTTTTGGCCAATTTTACATAAAATGCATGGAGTTTTGGACAATTCTACACAAATTTCATGGATAATTGGCCATTTTTACTCGAATTACATGGATTTTTGACCATAATTACATAATTTACATGAATTTATGGCCATTTTTAAATAAAATACATGGATTTTTGGACAATTCTTCACGAATTACATGGGGTTTTTGCAATTTTTACAGATAATACATAGATTTTTGACCATTTTTACAGATAATACATGGATTTTTGTCAACTCTTCACAATTTTCATGGGATTTCGACCAATTCTACATTATTTACTTCAATTTTTTGACATTTTTACATAAATTACATGGATTTTTGACCATTATTACAGAATTTACATGAATTTATGGATTTTTAAATAAAATACATGGATTTTTGGACAATTCTTCACGAATTACATGAGGTTTTTGCAATTTTTACAGATAATACATGGATTTTTGTCAACTCTTCACAATTTTCATGGGATTTCGACCAATTCTATATATTTTACTTCAATTTTTGGCCAATTTTACATAAAATGCATGGAGTTTTGGACAATTCTACACAAATTTCATGGATAATTGGCCATTTTTACTCAAATTACATGGATTTTTGACCATAATTACATAATTTACATGAATTTATGGCCATTTTTAAATAAAATACATGGAATTTTGAACAATTCTACACAAATTTCATTGATTTTTGGCCATTTTTACATAAAATATATGGATTATTGGACAATCCTACACAATTTTCTTGGGATTTCGACCAATTCTACATAATTTGCTTCAATTTTTGGCCATTTTTATATAAAATACATGGAATTTTGAACAATTCTACACAAACTACATGGATTTTTGGCCATTTTTACAAAAATTACATGGATTTTTGACCATTATTACAGAATTTATATGAATTTTTGGCCATTTTTACATAAAATACTTGAATTATGGCAATTTTTACAGATAACACATGAATTTTGGCCATTTTTACAGATAATACAACGAATTTTGACCATTTTAACAGATAATATATGGATTTTTGTCAACTCTTCACAATTTTCATGGGATTTCGACCAATTCTACATAATTTACTTCAATTTTTGGCCATTTTTATATAAAATACATGGAATTTTGGACAATTCTACACAAATTACATGGATTTTTGGCCATTTTTACATAAAATATATGGATTATTGGACAATCCTACACAATTTTCATGGGATTTCGACCAATTCTACATAATTTACTTCAATTTTTTGATATTTTTACATAAATTACATGGAGTTTTGGACAATTTTACACAAATTTCATTGATTTTTGGCCATTTTTACATAAAATATATGGATTATTGGACAATCCTACACAATTTTCTTGGGATTTCGACCAATTCTACATAATTTGCTTCAATTTTTGGCCATTTTTATATAAAATACATGGAATTTTGAACAATTCTACACAAACTACATGGATTTTTGGCCATTTTTACAAAAATTACATGGATTTTTGACCATAATTACATAATTTACATGAATTTATGGCCATTTTTACAAAAATTACATGGATTTTTGACCATTATTACAGAATTTATATGGATTTTTGGTCATTTTTACATAAAATATATGGATTATTGGACAATCCTACACACTTTTCATGGGATTTCGACCAATTCTACATAATTTACTTCAATTTTTGGCCATTTTTATATAAAATACATGGAATTTTGAACAATTCTACACAAATTACATTGATTTTTGGCCATTTTTACAAAAATTACATGGATTTTTGACCATTATTACAGAATTTATATGAATTTTTGGCCATTTTTACATAAAATACTTGGATTTTGGCAATTTTTACAGATAACACATGAATTTTGGCCATTTTTACAGATAATACAACGAATTTTGACCATTTTTAGAGAAAATATATGGATTTTTGTCAACTCTTCACAATTTTCATGGGATTTCGACCAATTCTACATAATTTACTTCAATTTTTGGCCATTTTTTATAAAATACATGGAATTTTGAACAATTCTACACAAATTTCATTGATTTTTGGCCATTTTTACATAAAATATATGGATTTTTGTCAACTCTTCACAATATTCATGGGATTTCGACCAATTCTACATAATTTACTTCAATTTTTGGCCATTTTTATATAAAATACAAGGAATTTTGGACAATTCTTCACGAATTACATGAGGTTTTTGCAATTTTTACAGATAATACATGGATTTTTGACCATTTTTACAGATAATACATGGATTTTTGTCAACTCTTCACAATTTTTCATGGGATTTCGACCAATTCTATATATTTTACTTCAATTTTTGGCCAATTTTACATAAAATGCATGGAGTTTTGGACAATTCTACACAAATTTCATGGATAATTGGCCATTTTTACTCAAATTACATGGATTTTTGACCATAATTACATAATTTACATGAATTTATGGCCATTTTTAAATAAAATACATGGATTTTTGGACAATTCTTCACGAATTACATGGGGTTTTTGCAATTTTTACAGATAATACATAGATTTTTGACCATTTTTACAGATAATACATGGATTTTTGTCAACTCTTCACAATTTTCATGGGATTTCGACCAATTCTACATTATTTACTTCAATTTTTTGACATTTTTACATAAATTACATGGATTTTTGACCATTATTACAGAATTTACATGAATTTATGGGATTTTTAAATAAAATACATGGATTTTTGGACAATTCTTCACGAATTACATGAGGTTTTTGCAATTTTTACAGATAATACATGGATTTTTGTCAACTCTTCACAATTTTCATGGGATTTCGACCAATTCTATATATTTTTACTTCAATTTTTTGGCCAATTTTACATAAAATGCATGGAGTTTTTGGACAATTCTACACAAATTTCATGGATAATTGGCCATTTTTACTCAAATTACATGGATTTTTGACCATAATTACATAATTTACATGGAATTTATGGCCATTTTTAAATAAAATACATGGAATTTTGAACAATTCTACACAAATTTCATTGATTTTTTGGCCATTTTTACATAAAATATATGGATTTTTGTCAACTCTTCACAATTTTCATGGGATTTCGACCAATTCTACATAATTTACTTCAATTTTTGGCCATTTTTATATAAAATACATTCAAATTACATGGATTTTTGGCCATTTTTACATAAAATATATGGATTATTGGACAATCCTACACAATTTTCATGGGATTTCGACCAATTCTAACATAATTTACTTCAATTTTTTGATATTTTTACATAAATTACATGGAGTTTTGGACAATTTTACACAAATTTCATGGATTTTTGGCCATTATTACATAATTTTCATGGATATATGGACATTTCTACACAAATTTCATTGATTTTTGGCCATTTTTACATAAAATATATGGATTTTTGTCAACTCTTCACAATTTTCATGGGATTTCGACCAATTCTACATAATTTACTTCAATTTTTGGCCATTTTTATATAAAATACATGGAATTTTGAACAATTCTAACACAATTTCATTGATTTTTGGCCATTTTTTATATAAAATACATGGAATTTTGAACAATTCTACACAAAATTTCATGGATAATTGGCCATTTTTACTCAAATTACATGGATTTTTTGACCATAATTACATAATTTACATGAATTTATGGCCATTTTTAAATAAAATACATGGATTTTTGGACAATTCTTCACGAATTACATGGGGTTTTTGCAATTTTTACAGATAATACATAGATTTTTGACCATTTTTACAGATAATACATGGATTTTTGTCAACTCTTCACAATTTTCATGGGATTTCGACCAATTCTACATAATTTACTTCAATTTTTGGCCATTTTTATATAAAATACATGGAATTTTGAAACAATTCTACACAAATTTCATTGATTTTTTGGCCATTTTTATATAAAATACATGGAATTTTGAACAATTCTACACAAATTTCATTGATTTTTGGCCATTTTTACATAAAATATATGGAGTTTTGTCAACTCTTCACAATTTTCATGGGATTTCGACCAATTCTACATAATTTACTTCAATTTTTGGCCATTTTTATATAAAATACATGGAATTTTGGACAATTCCTAAACAAATTACATGGATTTTTGGCCATTTTTACAAAAATTACATGGATTTTTGACCATTATTACAGAATTTATATGGATTTTTGGTCATTTTTTACATAAAATATATGGATTATTGGACAATCCTACACACTTTTCATGGGATTTCGACCAATTCTACATAATTTACTTCAATTTTTGGCCATTTTTATATAAAATACATGGAATTTTGAACAATTCAACACAAATTACATTGATTTTTGGCCATTTTTTACAAAAATTACATGGATTTTTGACCATTATTACAGAATTTATATGAATTTTTGGCCATTTTTACATAAAATACTTGGATTTTGGCAATTTTTACAGATAACACATGAATTTTGGCCATTTTTACAGATAATACAACGAATTTTGACCATTTTTAGAGAAAATATATGGATTTTTGTCAACTCTTCACAATTTTCATGGGATTTCGACCAATTCTACATAATTTACTTCAATTTTTGGCCATTTTTTATAAAATACATGGAATTTTGAACAATTCTACACAAATTTCATTGATTTTTGGCCATTTTTTACATAAAATATATGGATTTTTGTCAACTCTTCACAATATTCATGGGATTTCGACCAATTTCTACATAATTTACCTTCAATTTTTGGCCATTTTTATATAAAATACAAGGAATTTTGGACAATTCTTCACGAATTACATGAGGTTTTTGCAATTTTTACAGATAATACATGGATTTTTGACCATTTTTACAGATAATACATGGATTTTTGTCAACTCTTCACAATTTTCATGGGATTCTCGACCAATTCTATATATTTTACTTCAAATTTTTGGCCAATTTTACATAAAATGCATGGAGTTTTGGACAATTCTACACAAATTTCATGGATAATTGGCCATTTTTACTCAAATTACATGGATTTTTGACCATAATTACATAATTTACATGAATTTATGGCCATTTTTAAATAAAATACATGGATTTTTGGACAATTCTTCACGAATTACATGGGGGTTTTTGCAATTTTTACAGATAATACATAGATTTTTGACCATTTTTACAGATAATACATGGATTTTTGTCAACTCTCTTCACAATTTTCATGGGATTTCGACCAATTCTACATTATTTACTTCAATTTTTTGACATTTTTACATAAATATTACATGGATTTTTGACCATTATTACAGAATTTACATGAATTTATGGATTTTTAAATAAAATACATGGATTTTTGGACAATTCTTCACGAATTACATGAGGTTTTTGCAATTTTTTACAGATAATACATGGATTTTTGTCAACTCTTCACAATTTTCATGGGATTTCGACCAATTCTATATATTTTACTTCAATTTTTGGCCAATTTTACATAAAATGCATGGAGTTTTGGGACAATTCCTACACAAATTTCATGGATAATTGGCCATTTTTTACTCAAATTACATGGATTTTTGACCATAATTACATAATTTACATGAATTTATGGCCATTTTTAAATAAAATACATGGAATTTTGAACAATTCTACACAAATTTCATTGATTTTTTGGCCATTTTTACATAAAATATATGGATTATTGGACAATCCTACACAATTTTCTTGGGATTTCGACCAATTCTACATAATTTGCTTCAATTTTTGGCCATTTTTATATAAAATACATGGAATTTTGAACAATTCTACACAAACTACATGGATTTTTGGCCATTTTTACAAAAATTACATGGATTTTTGACCATTATTACAGAATTTATATGAATTTTTGGCCATTTTTTACATAAAATACTTGAATTATGGCAATTTTTTACAGATAACACATGAATTTTGGCCATTTTTTACAGATAATACAACGAATTTTGACCATTTTAACAGATAATATATGGATTTTTGTCAACTCTTCACAATTTTCATGGGATTTCGACCAATTCTACATAATTTACTTCAATTTTTGGCCATTTTTATATAAAATACATGGAATTTTGGACAATTCTACACAAATTACATGGATTTTTGGCCATTTTTACATAAAATATATGGATTATTGGACAATCCTACACAATTTTCATGGGATTTCGACCAATTCTACATAATTTACTTCAATTTTTTGATATTTTTACATAAATTACATGGAGTTTTGGACAATTTTACACAAATTTCATGGATTTTTGGCCATTATTACATAATTTTCATGGATATATGGACATTTCTACACAAATTTCATTGATTTTTGGCCATTTTTACATAAAATATATGGATTTTTGTCAACTCTTCACAATTTTCATGGGATTTCGACCAATTCTACATAATTTACTTCAATTTTTGGCCATTTTTATATAAAATACATGGAATTTTGAACAATTCTACACAAATTTCATTGATTTTTGGCCATTTTTACATAAAATATATGGATTTTTGTCAACTCTTCACAATATTCATGGGATTTCGACCAATTCTACATAATTTACTTCAATTTTTGGCCATTTTTATATAAAATACAAGGAATTTTGGACAATTCTTCACGAATTACATGGGGTTTTTGCCTTTTTTACAGATAATACATGGATTTTTGACCATTTTTACATAAAATATATGGATTTTTGTCAACTCTTCACAATTTTCATGGGATTTCGACCAATTCTACATAATTTACTTCAATTTTTGGCCATTTTTATATAAAATACATGGAATTTTGAACAATTCTACACAAATTTCATTGATTTTTGGCCATTTTTACATAAAATATATGGATTTTTGTCAACTCTTCACAATATTCATGGGATTTCGACCAATTCTACATAATTTACTTCAATTTTTGGCCATTTTTATATAAAATGCATGGAGTTTTGGATAATTCTACACAAATTTCATGGATAATAGGCCATTTTTACTCAAATTACATGGATTTTTGACCATAATTACATAATTTACATGAATTTATGGATTTTTAAATAAAATACATGGATTTTTGGACAATTCTTCACGAATTACATGAGGTTTTTGCAATTTTTACAGATAATACATGGATTTTTGACCATTTTTACAGATAATACATGGATTTTTGTCAACTCTTCACAATTATCATGGGATTTCGACCAATTCTACATAATTTACTTCAATTTTTGGCCATTTTTATATAAAATACATGGAATTTTGAACAATTCTACACAAATTTCATTGATTTTTGGCCATTTTTATATAAAATACATGGAATTTTGAACAATTCTACACAAATTTCATTGATTTTTGGCCATTTTTACATAAAATATATGGATTTTTGTCAACTCTTCACAATTTTCATGGGATTTCGACCAATTCTACATAATTTACTTCAATTTTTGGCCATTTTTATATAAAATACATGGAATTTTGAACAATTCTACACAAATTTCATTGATTTTTGGCCATTTTTACATAAAATATATGGATTTTTGTCAACTCTTCACAATATTCATGGGATTTCGACCAATTCTACATAATTTACTTCAATTTTTGGCCATTTTTTATATAAAATACAAAGAATTTTGGACAATTCTTCACGAATTACATGGGGTTTTTGCCTTTTTTACAGATAATACATGGATTTTTGACCATTTTTACATAAAATATATGGATTTTTGTCAACTCTTCACAATTTTCATGGGATTTCGACCAATTCTACATAATTTACTTCAATTTTTGGCCATTTTTATATAAAATACATGGAATTTTGAACAATTCTACACAAATTTCATTGATTTTTGGCCATTTTTACATAAAATATATGGATTTTTGTCAACTCTTCACAATATTCATGGGATTTCGACCAATTCTACATAATTTACTTCAATTTTTGGCCATTTTTATATAAAATGCATGGAGTTTTGGATAATTCTACACAAATTTCATGGATAATAGGCCATTTTTACTCAAATTACATGGATTTTTGACCATAATTACATAATTTACATGAATTTATGGATTTTTAAATAAAATACATGGATTTTTGGACAATTCTTCACGAATTACATGAGGTTTTTGCAATTTTTACAGATAATACATGGATTTTTGACCATTTTTACAGATAATACATGGATTTTTGTCAACTCTTCACAATTATCATGGGATTTCGACCAATTCTACATAATTTACTTCAATTTTTTGATATTTTTACAAAAATTACATGGATTTTTGACCATTATTACAGAATTTATATGAATTTTTTGACCATTTTTACAGATAATATATGGATTTTTGTCAACTCTTCACAATTTTCATGGGATTTCGACCAATTCTACATAATTTACTTTAATTTTTGGCCATTTTTATATAAAATACATGGAATTTTGAACAATTCTACACAAATTTCATTGATTTTTGGCCATTTTTATATAAAATACATGGAATTTTGAACAATTCTACACAAATTTCATGGATAATTGGCCATTTTTACTCAAATTACATGGATTTTTGACCATAATTACATAATTTACATGAATTTATGGCCATTTTTAAATAAAATACATGGATTTTTGGACAATTCTTCACGAATTACATGGGGTTTTTGCAATTTTTACAGATAATACATAGATTTTTGACCATTTTTACAGATAATACATGGATTTTTGTCAACTCTTCACAATTTTCATGGGATTTCGACCAATTCTACATAATTTACTTCAATTTTTGGCCATTTTTATATAAAATACATGGAATTTTGAACAATTCTACACAAATTTCATTGATTTTTGGCCATTTTTATATAAAATACATGGAATTTTGAACAATTCTACACAAATTTCATTGATTTTTGGCCATTTTTACATAAAATATATGGAGTTTTGTCAACTCTTCACAATTTTCATGGGATTTCGACCAATTCTACATAATTTACTTCAATTTTTGGCCATTTTTATATAAAATACATGGAATTTTGGACAATTCTACACAAATTACATGGATTTTTGGCCATTTTTACAAAAATTACATGGATTTTTGACCATTATTACAGAGTTTATATGGATTTTTGGTCATTTTTACATAAAATATATGGATTATTGGACAATCCTACACACTTTTCATGGGATTTCGACCAATTCTACATAATTTACTTCAATTTTTGGCCATTTTTATATAAAATACATGGAATTTTGAACAATTCTACACAAATTACATTGATTTTTGGCCATTTTTACAAAAATTACATGGATTTTTGACCATTATTACAGGATTTATATGAATTTTTGGCCATTTTTACATAAAATACTTGGATTTTGGCAATTTTTACAGATAACACATGAATTTTGGCCATTTTTACAGATAATACAACGAATTTTGACCATTTTTAGAGAAAATATATGGATTTTTGTCAACTCTTCACAATTTTCATGGGATTTCGACCAATTCTACATAATTTACTTCAATTTTTGGCCATTTTTTATAAAATACATGGAATTTTGAACAATTCTACACAAATTTCATTGATTTTTGGCCATTTTTACATAAAATATATGGATTTTTGTCAACTCTTCACAATATTCATGGGATTTCGACCAATTCTACATAATTTACTTCAATTTTTGGCCATTTTTATATAAAATACAAGGAATTTTGGACAATTCTTCACGAATTACATGAGGTTTTTGCAATTTTTACAGATAATACATGGATTTTTTGACCATTTTTACAGATAATACATGGATTTTTGTCAACTTTTCACAATTTTCATGGGATTTCGACCAATTCTATATATTTTACTTCAATTTTTGGCCAATTTTACATAAAATGCATGGAGTTTTGGACAATTCTACACAAATTTCATGGATTAATTGGCCATTTTTACTCAAATTACATGGATTTTTGACCATAATTACATAATTTACATGAATTTATGGCCATTTTTAAATAAAATACATGGATTTTTGGGACAATTCTTCACGAATTACATGGGGTTTTTGCAATTTTTACAGATAATACATAGATTTTTGACCATTTTTACAGATAATACATGGATTTTTGTCAACTCTTCACAATTTTCATGGGATTTCGACCAATTCTACATTATTTACTTCAATTTTTTTGACATTTTTACATAAATTACATGGATTTTTGACCATTATTACAGAATTTACATGAATTTATGGATTTTTAAATAAAATACATGGATTTTTGGACAATTCTTCACGAATTACATGAGGTTTTTGCAATTTTTACAGATAATACATGGATTTTTGACCATTTTTACAGATAATACATGGATTTTTGTCAACTCTTCACAATTTTCATGGGATTTCGACCAATTCTATATATTTTACTTCAATTTTTGGCCAATTTTACATAAAATGCATGGAGTTTTGGACAATTCTACACAAATTTTATGGATAATTGGCCATTTTTACTCAAATTACATGGATTTTTGACCATAATTACATAATTTACATGAATTTATGGCCATTTTTAAATAAAATACATGGAATTTTGAACAATTCTACACAAATTTCATTGATTTTTGGCCATTTTTACATAAAATATATGGATTTTTGTCAACTCTTCACAATTTTCATGGGATTTCGACCAATTCTACATAATTTACTTCAATTTTTGGCCATTTTTATATAAAATACATGGAATTTTGGACAATTCTACACAAATTACATGGATTTTTGGCCATTTTTACATAAAATATATGGATTATTGGACAATCCTACACAATTTTCTTGGGATTTCGACCAATTCTACATAATTTGCTTCAATTTTTGGCCATTTTTATATAAAATACATGGAATTTTGAACAATTCTACACAAACTACATGGATTTTTGGCCATTTTTACAAAAATTACATGGATTTTTGACCATTATTACAGAATTTATATGAATTTTTGGCCATTTTTACATAAAATACTTGAATTATGGCAATTTTTACAGATAACACATGAATTTTGGCCATTTTTACAGATAATACAACGAATTTTGACCATTTTAACAGATAATATATGGATTTTTGTCAACTCTTCACAATTTTCATGGGATTTCGACCAATTCTACATAATTTACTTCAATTTTTGGCCATTTTTATATAAAATACATGGAATTTTGGACAATTCTACACAAATTACATGGATTTTTGGCCATTTTTACATAAAATATATGGATTATTGGACAATCCTACACAATTTTCATGGGATTTCGACCAATTCTACATAATTTACTTCAATTTTTTGATATTTTTACATAAATTACATGGAGTTTTGGACAATTTTACACAAATTTCATGGATTTTTGGCCATTATTACATAATTTTCATGGATATATGGACATTTCTACACAAATTTCATTGATTTTTGGCCATTTTTACATAAAATATATGGATTTTTGTCAACTCTTCACAATTTTCATGGGATTTCGACCAATTCTACATAATTTACTTCAATTTTTGGCCATTTTTATATAAAATACATGGAATTTTGAACAATTCTACACAAATTTCATTGATTTTTGGCCATTTTTACATAAAATATATGGATTTTTGTCAACTCTTCACAATATTCATGGGATTTCGACCAATTCTACATAATTTACTTCAATTTTTGGCCATTTTTATATAAAATACAAAGAATTTTGGACAATTCTTCACGAATTACATGGGGTTTTTGCCTTTTTTACAGATAATACATGGATTTTTGACCATTCTTACATAAAATATATGGATTTTTGTCAACTCTTCACAATTTTCATGGGATTTCGACCAATTCTACATAATTTACTTCAATTTTTGGCCATTTTTATATAAAATACATGGAATTTTGAACAATTCTACACAAATTTCATTGATTTTTGGCCATTTTTACATAAAATATATGGATTTTTGTCAACTCTTCACAATATTCATGGGATTTCGACCAATTCTACATAATTTACTTCAATTTTTGGCCATTTTTATATAAAATGCATGGAGTTTTGGATAATTCTACACAAATTTCATGGATAATAGGCCATTTTTACTCAAATTACATGGATTTTTGACCATAATTACATAATTTACATGAATTTATGGATTTTTAAATAAAATACATGGATTTTTGGACAATTCTTCACGAATTACATGAGGTTTTTGCAATTTTTACAGATAATACATGGATTTTTGACCATTTTTACAGATAATACATGGATTTTTGTCAACTCTTCACAATTATCATGGGATTTCGATCAATTCTACATAATTTACTTCAATTTTTTGATATTTTTACAAAAATTACATGGATTTTTGACCATTATTACAGAATTTATATGAATTTTTGACCATTTTTACAGATAATATATGGATTTTTGTCAACTCTTCACAATTTTCATGGGATTTCGACCAATTCTACATAATTTACTTTAATTTTTGGCCATTTTTATATAAAATACATGGAATTTTGAACAATTCTACACAAATTTCATTGATTTTTGGCCATTTTTATATAAAATACATGGAATTTTGAACAATTCTACACAAATTTCATGGATAATTGGCCATTTTTACTGAAATTACATGGATTTTTGACCATAATTACATAATTTACATGAATTTATGGCCATTTTTAAATAAAATACATGGAATTTTGAACAATTCTACACAAATTTCATTGATTTTTTGGCCATTTTTACATAAAATATATGGATTTTTGTCAACTCTTCACAATATTCATGGGATTTCGACCAATTCTACATAATTTACTTCAATTTTTGGCCATTTTTATATAAAATAACAAGGAATTTTGGACAATTCTTCACGAATTACATGGGGTTTTTGCCTTTTTTACAGATAATACATGGATTTTTGACCATTTTTACATAAAATATATGGATTTTTGTCAACTCTTCACAATTTTCATGGGATTTCGACCAATTCTACATAATTTACTTCAATTTTTGGCCATTTTTATATAAAATACATGGAATTTTGAACAATTCTACACAAATTTCATCGATTTTTGGCTATTTTTACATAAAATATATGGATTTTTGTCAACTCTTCACAATATTCATGGGATTTCGACCAATTCTACATAATTTACTTCAATTTTTGGCCATTTTTATATAAAATGCATGGAGTTTTGGATAATTCTACACAAATTTCATGGATAATAGGCCATTTTTACTCAAATTACATGGATTTTTGACCATAATTATATAATTTACATGAATTTATGGATTTTTAAATAAAATACATGGATTTTTGGACAATTCTTCACGAATTACATGAGGTTTTTGCAATTTTTACAGATAATACATGGATTTTTGACCATTTTTACAGATAATACATGGATTTTTGTCAACTCTTCACAATTATCATGGGATTTCGACCAATTCTACATAATTTACTTCAATTTTTTGATATTTTTACATAAATTACATGGAATTTTGGACAATTTTACACAAATTTCATGGATTTTTTGGCCATTATTACATAATTTTCATGGATATATGGACATTTCTACACAAATTACATGGATTTTTGGTCATTTTTACATAAAATATATGGATTATTGGACAATCCTACACAATTTTCATGGGATTTCGACCAATTCTACATAATTTACTTCAATTTTTGGCCATTTTTATATAAAATACATGGAATTTTGAACAATTCTACACAAACTACATGGATTTTTGGCCATTTTTACAAAAATTACATGGATTTTTGACCATTATTACAGAATTTATATGAATTTTTGGCCATTTTTACATAAAATACTTGAATTATGGCAATTTTTACAGATAACACATGAATTTTGGCCATTTTTTACAGATAATACAACGAATTTTGACCATTTTAACAGATAATATATGGATTTTTGTCAACTCTTCACAATTTTCATGGGATTTCGACCAATTCTACATAATTTACTTCAATTTTTGGCCATTTTTATATAAAATACATGGAATTTTGAACAATTCTACACAAATTTCATTGATTTTTGGCCATTTTTATATAAAATACATGGAATTTTGAACAATTCTACACAAATTTCATTGATTTTTGGCCATTTTTACATAAAATATATGGATTTTTGTCAACTCTTCACAATTTTCATGGGATTTCGACCAATTCTACATAATTTACTTCAATTTTTGGCCATTTTTATATAAAATACATGGAATTTTGAACAATTCTACACAAATTTCATTGATTTTTGGCCATTTTTACATAAAATATATGGATTTTTGTCAACTCTTCACAATATTCATGGGATTTCGACCAATTCTACATAATTTACTTCAATTTTTGGCCATTTTTATATAAAATACAAAGAATTTTGGACAATTCTTCACGAATTACATGGGGTTTTTGCCTTTTTTACAGATAATACATGGATTTTTGACCATTTTTACATAAAATATATGGATTTTTGTCAACTCTTCACAATTTTCATGGGATTTCGACCAATTCTACATAATTTACTTCAATTTTTGGCCATTTTTATATAAAATACATGGAATTTTGAACAATTCTACACAAATTTCATTGATTTTTGGCCATTTTTACATAAAATATATGGATTTTTGTCAACTCTTCACAATATTCATGGGATTTCGACCAATTCTACATAATTTACTTCAATTTTTGGCCATTTTTATATAAAATGCATGGAGTTTTGGATAATTCTACACAAATTTCATGGATAATAGGCCATTTTTACTCAAATTACATGGATTTTTGACCATAATTACATAATTTACATGAATTTATGGATTTTTAAATAAAATACATGGATTTTTGGACAATTCTTCACGAATTACATGAGGTTTTTGCAATTTTTACAGATAATACATGGATTTTTGACCATTTTTACAGATAATACATGGATTTTTGTCAACTCTTCACAATTATCATGGGATTTCGATCAATTCTACATAATTTACTTCAATTTTTTGATATTTTTACAAAAATTACATGGATTTTTGACCATTATTACAGAATTTATATGAATTTTTGACCATTTTTACACATAATATATGGATTTTTGTCAACTCTTCACAATTTTCATGGGATTTCGACCAATTCTACATAATTTACTTTAATTTTTGGCCATTTTTATATAAAATACATGGAATTTTGAACAATTCTACACAAATTTCATTGATTTTTGGCCATTTTTATATAAAATACATGGAATTTTGAACAATTCTACACAAATTTCATGGATAATTGGCCATTTTTACTGAAATTACATGGATTTTTGACCATAATTACATAATTTACATGAATTTATGGCCATTTTTAAATAAAATACATGGATTTTTGGACAATTCTTCACGAATTACATGGGGTTTTTGCAATTTTTACAGATAATACATAGATTTTTGACCATTTTTACAGATAATACATGGATTTTTGTCAACTCTTCACAATTTTCATGGGATTTCGACCAATTCTACATTATTTACTTCAATTTTTTGACATTTTTACATAAATTACATGGATTTTTGACCATTATTACAGAATTTACATGAATTTATGGATTTTTAAATAAAATACATGGATTTTTGGACAATTCTTCACGAATTACATGAGGTTTTTGCAATTTTTACAGATAATACATGGATTTTTGACCATTTTTACAGATAATACATGGATTTTTGTCAACTCTTCACAATTTTCATGGGATTTCGACCAATTCTATATATTTTACTTCAATTTTTGGCCAATTTTACATAAAATGCATGGAGTTTTGGACAATTCTACACAAATTTCATGGATAATTGGCCATTTTTACTCAAATTACATGGATTTTTGACCATAATTACATAATTTACATGAATTTATGGCCATTTTTACATAAAATATATGGATTATTGGACAATCCTACACAATTTTCATGGGATTTCGACCAATTCTACATATTTTACTTCAATTTTTGGCCAATTTTACATAAAATGCATGGAGTTTTGAACAATTCTACACAAATTTCATGGATAATTGGCCATTTTTACTCAAATTACATGGATTTTTGACCATAATTACATAATTTACATGAATTTATGGCCATTTTTAAATAAAATACATGGATTTTTGGACAATTCTTCACGAATTACATGGGGTTTTTGCAATTTTTACAGATAATACATGGATTTTTTGTCAACTCTTCACAATTATCATGGGATTTCGACCAATTCTACATAATTTACTTCAATTTTTTGATATTTTTACAAAAATTACATGGATTTTTGACCATTATTACAGAATTTATATGAATTTTTGACCATTTTTACAGATAATATATGGATTTTTGTCAACTCTTCACAATTTTCATGGGATTTCGACCAATTCTACATAATTTACTTTAATTTTTGGCCATTTTTATATAAAATACATGGAATTTTGAACAATTCTACACAAATTTCATTGATTTTTGGCCATTTTTATATAAAATACATGGAATTTTGAACAATTCTACACAAATTTCATGGATAATTGGCCATTTTTACTCAAATTACATGGATTTTTGACCATAATTACATAATTTACATGAATTTATGGCCATTTTTAAATAAAATACATGGATTTTTGGACAATTCTTCACGAATTACATGGGGTTTTTGCAATTTTTACAGATAATACATAGATTTTTGACCATTTTTACAGATAATACATGGATTTTTGTCAACTCTTCACAATTTTCATGGGATTTCGACCAATTCTACATAATTTACTTCAATTTTTGGCCATTTTTATATAAAATACATGGAATTTTGAACAATTCTACACAAATTTCATTGATTTTTGGCCATTTTTATATAAAAAACATGGAATTTTGAACAATTCTACACAAATTTCATGGATAATTGGCCATTTTTACTCAAATTACATGGATTTTTGACCATAATTACATAATTTACATGAATTTATGGCCATTTTTAAATAAAATACATGGATTTTTGGACAATTCTTCACGAATTACATGGGGTTTTTGCAATTTTTACAGATAATACATATATTTTTGGCCATTTTTACATAAAATATATGGAGTTTTGTCAACTCTTCACAATTTTCATGGGATTTCGACCAATTCTACATAATTTACTTCAATTATTGGCCATTTTTATATAAAATACATGGAATTTTGGACAATTCTACACAAATTACATGGATTTTTGGCCATTTTTACAAAAATTACATGGATTTTTGACCATTATTACAGAATTTATATGGATTTTTGGTCATTTTTACATAAAATATATGGATTATTGGACAATCCTACACACTTTTCATGGGATTTCGACCAATTCTACATAATTTACTTCAATTTTTGGCCATTTTTATATAAAATACATGGAATTTTGAACAATTCTACACAAATTACATTGATTTTTGGCCATTTTTACAAAAATTACATGGATTTTTGACCATTATTACAGGATTTATATGAATTTTTGGCCATTTTTACATAAAATACTTGGATTTTGGCAATTTTTACAGATAACACATGAATTTTGGCCATTTTTACAGATAATACAACGAATTTTGGCCATTTTTACATAAAATATATGGATTTTTGTCAACTCTTCACAATATTCATGGGATTTCGACCAATTCTACATAATTTACTTCAATTTTTGGCCATTTTTATATAAAATACGAGGAATTTTGGACAATTCTTCACGAATTACATGAGGTTTTTGCAAATTTTACAGATAATACATGGATTTTTGACCATTTTTACAGATAATACATGGATTTTTGTCAACTCTTCACAATTTTCATGGGATTTCGACCAATTCTATATATTTTACTTCAATTTTTGGCCAATTTTACATAAAATGCATGGAGTTTTGGACAATTCTACACAAATTTCATGGATAATTGGCCATTTTTACTCAAATTACATGGATTTTTGACCATAATTACATAATTTACATGAATTTATGGCCATTTTTACATAAAATATATGGATTATTGGACAATCCTACACAATTTTCATGGGATTTCGACCAATTCTACATATTTTACTTCAATTTTTGGCCAATTTTACATAAAATGCATGGAGTTTTGGACAATTCTACACAAATTACATGGATTTTTGGCCATTTTTACATAAAATATATGGATTATTGGACAATCCTACACAATTTTCATGGGATTTCGACCAATTCTACATAATTTACTTCAATTTTTTGATATTTTTACATAAATTACATGGAATTTTGGACAATTTTACACAAATTTCATGGATTTTTGGCCATTATTACATAATTTTCATGGATATATGGACATTTCTACACAAATTTCATTGATTTTTGGCCATTTTTACATAAAATATATGGATTTTTGTCAACTCTTCACAATTTTCATGGGATTTCGACCAATTCTACATAATTTACTTCAATTTTTGGCCATTTTTATATAAAATACATGGAATTTTGAACAATTCTACACAAATTTCATTGATTTTTGGCCATTTTTACATAAAATATATGGATTTTTGTCAACTCTTCACAATTTTCATGGGATTTCGACCAATTCTATATATTTTACTTCAATTTTTGGCCAATTTTACATAAAATGCATGGAGTTTTGGACAATTCTACACAAATTTCATGGATAATTGGCCATTTTTACTCAAATTACATGGATTTTTGACCATAATTACATAATTTACATGAATTTATGGCCATTTTTAAATAAAATACATGGATTTTTGGACAATTCTTCACGAATTACATGGGGTTTTTGCAATTTTTACAGATAATACATAGATTTTTGACCATTTTTACAGATAATACATGGATTTTTGTCAACTCTTCACAATTTTCATGGGATTTCGACCAATTCTACATTATTTACTTCAATTTTTTGACATTTTTACATAAATTACATGGATTTTTGACCATTATTACAGAATTTACATGAATTTATGGATTTTTAAATAAAATACATGGATTTTTGGACAATTCTTCACGAATTACATGAGGTTTTTGCAATTTTTACAGATAATACATGGATTTTTGACCATTTTTACAGATAATACATGGATTTTTGTCAACTCTTCACAATATTCATGGGATTTCGACCAATTCTACATAATTTACTTCAATTTTTGGCCATTTTTATATAAAATACAAGGATTTTTGGACAATTCTTCACGAATTACATGAGGTTTTTGCAATTTTTACAGATAATACATGGATTTTTGACCATTTTTACAGATAATACATGGATTTTTGTCAACTCTTCACAATTATCATGGGATTTCGACCAATTCTACATAATTTACTTCAATTTTTTGATATTTTTACATAAATTACATGGAATTTTGGACAATTTTACACAAATTTCATGGATTTTTGGCCATTATTACATAATTTTCATGGATATATGGACATTTCTACACAAATTACATGGATTTTTGGTCATTTTTACATAAAATATATGGATTATTGGACAATCCTACACAATTTTCATGGGATTTCGACCAATTCTACATAATTTACTTCAATTTTTGGCCATTTTTATATAAAAATACATGGAATTTTGAACAATTCTACACAAACTACATGGATTTTTGGCCATTTTTACAAAAATTACATGGATTTTTGACCATTATTACAGAATTTATATGAATTTTTGGCCATTTTTACATAAAATACTTGAATTATGGCAATTTTTTACAGATAACACATGAATTTTGGCCATTTTTACAGATAATACAACGAATTTTGACCATTTTAACAGATAATATATGGATTTTTGTCAACTCTTCACAATTTTCATGGGATTTCGACCAATTCTACATAATTTACTTCAATTTTTGGCCATTTTTATATAAAATACATGGAATTTTGAACAATTCTACACAAATTTCATTGATTTTTGGCCATTTTTATATAAAATACATGGAATTTTGAACAATTCTACACAAATTTCATTGATTTTTGGCCATTTTTACATAAAATATATGGATTTTTGTCAACTCTTCACAATTTTCATGGGATTTCGACCAATTCTACATAATTTACTTCAATTTTTGGCCATTTTTATATAAAATACATGGAATTTTGAACAATTCTACACAAATTTCATTGATTTTTGGCCATTTTTACATAAAATATATGGATTTTTGTCAACTCTTCACAATATTCATGGGATTTCGACCAATTCTACATAATTTACTTCAATTTTTGGCCATTTTTATATAAAATACAAAGAATTTTGGACAATTCTTCACGAATTACATGGGGTTTTTGCCTTTTTTACAGATAATACATGGATTTTTGACCATTTTTACATAAAATATATGGATTTTTGTCAACTCTTCACAATTTTCATGGGATTTCGACCAATTCTATATATTTTACTTCAATTTTTGGCCAATTTTACATAAAATGCATGGAGTTTTGGACAATTCTACACAAATTTCATGGATAATTGGCCATTTTTACTCAAATTACATGGATTTTTGACCATAATTACATAATTTACATGAATTTATGGCCATTTTTAAATAAAATACATGGATTTTTGGACAATTCTTCACGAATTACATGGGGTTTTTGCAATTTTTACAGATAATACATAGATTTTTGACCATTTTTACAGATAATACATGGATTTTTGTCAACTCTTCACAATTTTCATGGGATTTCGACCAATTCTACATTATTTACTTCAATTTTTTGACATTTTACATAAATTACATGGATTTTTGACCATTATTACAGAATTTACATGAATTTATGGATTTTTAAATAAAATACATGGATTTTTGGACAATTCTTCACGAATTACATGAGGTTTTTGCAATTTTTACAGATAATACATGGATTTTTGACCATTTTTACAGATAATACATGGATTTTTGTCAACTCTTCACAATATTCATGGGATTTCGACCAATTCTACATAATTTACTTCAATTTTTGGCCATTTTTATATAAAATACAAGGATTTTTGGACAATTCTTCACGAATTACATGAGGTTTTTGCAATTTTTACAGATAATACATGGATTTTTGACCATTTTTACAGATAATACATGGATTTTTGTCAACTCTTCACAATTATCATGGGATTTCGACCAATTCTACATAATTTACTTCAATTTTTTTGATATTTTTACATAAATTACATGGAATTTTGGACAATTTTACACAAATTTCATGGATTTTTGGCCATTATTACATAATTTTCATGGATATATGGACATTTCTACACAAATTACATGGATTTTTGGTCATTTTTACATAAAATATATGGATTATTGGACAATCCTACACAATTTTCATGGGATTTCGACCAATTCTACATAATTTACTTCAATTTTTGGCCATTTTTATATAAAATACATGGAATTTTGAACAATTCTACACAAACTACATGGATTTTTGGCCATTTTTACAAAAATTACATGGATTTTTTGACCATTATTACAGAATTTATATGAATTTTTGGCCATTTTTTACATAAAATACTTGAATTATGGCAATTTTTACAGATAACACATGAATTTTGGCCATTTTTACAGATAATACAACGAATTTTGACCATTTTAACAGATAATATATGGATTTTTGTCAACTCTTCACAATTTTCATGGGATTTCGACCAATTCTACATAATTTACTTCAATTTTTGGCCATTTTTATATAAAATACATGGAATTTTGAACAATTCTACACAAATTTCATTGATTTTTGGCCATTTTTATATAAAATACATGGAATTTTGAACAATTCTACACAAATTTCATTGATTTTTGGCCATTTTTTACATAAAATATATGGATTTTTGTCAACTCTTCACAATTTTCATGGGATTTCGACCAATTCTACATAATTTACTTCAATTTTTGGCCATTTTTATATAAAATACATGGAATTTTGAACAATTCTACACAAATTTCATTGATTTTTGGCCATTTTTACATAAAATATATGGATTTTTGTCAACTCTTCACAATATTCATGGGATTTCGACCAATTCTACATAATTTACTTCAATTTTTGGCCATTTTTATATAAAATACAAAGAATTTTGGACAATTCTTCACGAATTACATGGGGTTTTTGCCTTTTTTACAGATAATACATGGATTTTTGACCATTTTTACATAAAATATATGGATTTTTGTCAACTCTTCACAATTTTCATGGGATTTCGACCAATTCTACATAATTTACTTCAATTTTTGGCCATTTTTATATAAAATACATGGAATTTTGAACAATTCTACACAAATTTCATTGATTTTTGGCCATTTTTACATAAAATATATGGATTTTTGTCAACTCTTCACAATATTCATGGGATTTCGACCAATTCTACATAATTTACTTCAATTTTTGGCCATTTTTATATAAAATGCATGGAGTTTTGGATAATTCTACACAAATTTCATGGATAATAGGCCATTTTTACTCAAATTACATGGATTTTTGACCATAATTACATAATTTACATGAATTTATGGATTTTTAAATAAAATACATGGATTTTTGGACAATTCTTCACGAATTACATGAGGTTTTTGCAATTTTTACAGATAATACATGGATTTTTGACCATTTTTACAGATAATACATGGATTTTTGTCAACTCTTCACAATTATCATGGGATTTCGATCAATTCTACATAATTTACTTCAATTTTTTGATATTTTTACAAAAATTACATGGATTTTTGACCATTATTACAGAATTTATATGAATTTTTGACCATTTTTACAGATAATATATGGATTTTTGTCAACTCTTCACAATTTTCATGGGATTTCGACCAATTCTACATAATTTACTTTAATTTTTGGCCATTTTTATATAAAATACATGGAATTTTGAACAATTCTACACAAATTTCATTGATTTTTGGCCATTTTTATATAAAATACATGGAATTTTGAACAATTCTACACAAATTTCATGGATAATTGGCCATTTTTACTGAAATTACATGGATTTTTGACCATAATTACATAATTTACATGAATTTATGGCCATTTTTAAATAAAATACATGGATTTTTGGACAATTCTTCACGAATTACATGGGGTTTTTGCAATTTTTACAGATAATACATAGATTTTTGACCATTTTTACAGATAATACATGGATTTTTGTCAACTCTTCACAATTTTCATGGGATTTCGACCAATTCTACATTATTTACTTCAATTTTTTGACATTTTTACATAAATTACATGGATTTTTGACCATTATTACAGAATTTACATGAATTTATGGATTTTTAAATAAAATACATGGATTTTTGGACAATTCTTCACGAATTACATGAGGTTTTTGCAATTTTTACAGATAATACATGGATTTTTGACCATTTTTACAGATAATACATGGATTTTTGTCAACTCTTCACAATTTTCATGGGATTTCGACCAATTCTATATATTTTACTTCAATTTTTGGCCAATTTTACATAAAATGCATGGAGTTTTGGACAATTCTACACAAATTTCATGGATAATTGGCCATTTTTACTCAAATTACATGGATTTTTGACCATAATTACATAATTTACATGAATTTATGGCCATTTTTACATAAAATATATGGATTATTGGACAATCCTACACAATTTTCATGGGATTTCGACCAATTCTACATATTTTACTTCAATTTTTGGCCAATTTTACATAAAATGCATGGAGTTTTGAACAATTCTACACAAATTTCATGGATAATTGGCCATTTTTACTCAAATTACATGGATTTTTGACCATAATTACATAATTTACATGAATTTATGGCCATTTTTAAATAAAATACATGGATTTTTGGACAATTCTTCACGAATTACATGGGGTTTTTGCAATTTTTACAGATAATACATGGATTTTTGTCAACTCTTCACAATTATCATGGGATTTCGACCAATTCTACATAATTTACTTCAATTTTTTGATATTTTTACAAAAATTACATGGATTTTTGACCATTATTACAGAATTTATATGAATTTTTGACCATTTTTACAGATAATATATGGATTTTTGTCAACTCTTCACAATTTTCATGGGATTTCGACCAATTCTACATAATTTACTTTAATTTTTGGCCATTTTTATATAAAATACATGGAATTTTGAACAATTCTACACAAATTTCATTGATTTTTGGCCATTTTTATATAAAATACATGGAATTTTGAACAATTCTACACAAATTTCATGGATAATTGGCCATTTTTACTCAAATTACATGGATTTTTGACCATAATTACATAATTTACATGAATTTATGGCCATTTTTAAATAAAATACATGGATTTTTGGACAATTCTTCACGAATTACATGGGGTTTTTGCAATTTTTACAGATAATACATAGATTTTTGACCATTTTTTACAGATAATACATGGATTTTTGTCAACTCTTCACAATTTTCATGGGATTTCGACCAATTCTACATAATTTACTTCAATTTTTGGCCATTTTTATATAAAATACATGGAATTTTGAACAATTCTACACAAATTTCATTGATTTTTGGCCATTTTTATATAAAAAAACATGGAATTTTGAACAATTCTACACAAATTTCATGGATAATTGGCCATTTTTACTCAAATTACATGGATTTTTGACCATAATTACATAATTTACATGAATTTATGGCCATTTTTAAATAAAATACATGGATTTTTGGACAATTCTTCACGAATTACATGGGGTTTTTGCAATTTTTACAGATAATACATAGATTTTTGGCCATTTTTACATAAAATATATGGAGTTTTGTCAACTCTTCACAATTTTCATGGGATTTCGACCAATTCTACATAATTTACTTCAATTTTTGGCCATTTTTATATAAAATACATGGAATTTTGGACAATTCTACACAAATTACATGGATTTTTGGCCATTTTTACAAAAATTACATGGATTTTTGACCATTATTACAGAATTTATATGGATTTTTGGTCATTTTTACATAAAATATATGGATTATTGGACAATCCTACACACTTTTCATGGGATTTCGACCAATTCTACATAATTTACTTCAATTTTTGGCCATTTTTATATAAAATACATGGAATTTTGAACAATTCTACACAAATTACATTGATTTTTGGCCATTTTTTACAAAAATTACATGGATTTTTGACCATTATTACAGGATTTATATGAATTTTTGGCCATTTTTACATAAAATACTTGGATTTTGGCAATTTTTACAGATAACACATGAATTTTGGCCATTTTTACAGATAATACAACGAATTTTGACCATTTTTAGAGAAAATATATGGATTTTTGTCAACTCTTCACAATTTTCATGGGATTTCGACCAATTCTACATAATTTACTTCAATTTTTGGCCATTTTTTATAAAATACATGGAATTTTGAACAATTCTACACAAATTTCATTGATTTTTGGCCATTTTTTACATAAAATATATGGATTTTTGTCAACTCTTCACAATATTCATGGGATTTCGACCAATTCTACATAATTTACTTCAATTTTTGGCCATTTTTATATAAAATACGAGGAATTTTGGACAATTCTTCACGAATTACATGAGGTTTTTGCAATTTTTACAGATAATACATGGATTTTTGACCATTTTTACAGATAATACATGGATTTTTGTCAACTCTTCACAATTTTCATGGGATTTCGACCAATTCTATATATTTTACTTCAATTTTTGGCCAATTTTACATAAAATGCATGGAGTTTTGGACAATTCTACACAAATTTCATGGATAATTGGCCATTTTTACTCAAATTACATGGATTTTTGACCATAATTACATAATTTACATGAATTTATGGCCATTTTTACATAAAATATATGGATTATTGGACAATCCTACACAATTTTCATGGGATTTCGACCAATTCTACATATTTTACTTCAATTTTTGGCCAATTTTACATAAAATGCATGGAGTTTTGGACAATTCTACACAAATTACATGGATTTTTGGCCATTTTTACATAAAATATATGGATTATTGGACAATCCTACACAATTTTCATGGGATTTCGACCAATTCTACATAATTTACTTCAATTTTTTGATATTTTTACATAAATTACATGGAATTTTGGACAATTTTACACAAATTTCATGGATTTTTGGCCATTATTACATAATTTTCATGGATATATGGACATTTCTACACAAATTTCATTGATTTTTGGCCATTTTTACATAAAATATATGGATTTTTGTCAACTCTTCACAATTTTCATGGGATTTCGACCAATTCTACATAATTTACTTCAATTTTTGGCCATTTTTATATAAAATACATGGAATTTTGAACAATTCTACACAAATTTCATTGATTTTTGGCCATTTTTACATAAAATATATGGATTTTTGTCAACTCTTCACAATTTTCATGGGATTTCGACCAATTCTATATATTTTACTTCAATTTTTGGCCAATTTTACATAAAATGCATGGAGTTTTGGACAATTCTACACAAATTTCATGGATAATTGGCCATTTTTACTCAAATTACATGGATTTTTGACCATAATTACATAATTTACATGAATTTATGGCCATTTTTAAATAAAATACATGGATTTTTGGACAATTCTTCACGAATTACATGGGGTTTTTGCAATTTTTACAGATAATACATAGATTTTTGACCATTTTTACAGATAATACATGGATTTTTGTCAACTCTTCACAATTTTCATGGGATTTCGACCAATTCTACATTATTTACTTCAATTTTTTGACATTTTTACATAAATTACATGGATTTTTGACCATTATTACAGAATTTACATGAATTTATGGATTTTTAAATAAAATACATGGATTTTTGGACAATTCTTCACGAATTACATGAGGTTTTTGCAATTTTTACAGATAATACATGGATTTTTGACCATTTTTACAGATAATACATGGATTTTTGTCAACTCTTCACAATTTTCATGGGATTTCGACCAATTCTATATATTTTACTTCAATTTTTGGCCAATTTTACATAAAATGCATGGAGTTTTGGACAATTCTACACAAATTTCATGGATAATTGGCCATTTTTACTCAAATTACATGGATTTTTGACCATAATTACATAATTTACATGAATTTATGGCCATTTTTAAATAAAATACATGGATTTTTGGACAATTCTTCACGAATTACATGGGGTTTTTGCAATTTTTACAGATAATACATAGATTTTTGACCATTTTTACAGATAATACATGGATTTTTGTCAACTCTTCACAATTTTCATGGGATTTCGACCAATTCTACATAATTTACTTCAATTTTTTGATATTTTTACATAAATTACATGGAATTTTGGACAATTTTACACAAATTTCATGGATTTTTGGCCATTATTACATAATTTTCATGGATATATGGACATTTCTACACAAATTTCATTGATTTTTGGCCATTTTTACATAAAATATATGGATTTTTGTCAACTCTTCACAATTTTCATGGGATTTCGACCAATTCTACATAATTTACTTCAATTTTTGGCCATTTTTATATAAAATACATGGAATTTTGGACAATTCTACACAAATTACATGGATTTTTGGCCATTTTTACATAAAATATATGGATTATTGGACAATCCTACACAATTTTCATGGGATTTCGACCAATTCTACATAATTTACTTCAATTTTTTGATATTTTTACATAAATTACATGGAGTTTTGGACAATTTTACACAAATTTCATGGATTTTTGGCCATTATTACATAATTTTCATGGATATATGGACATTTCTACACAAATTTCATTGATTTTTGGCCATTTTTACATAAAATATATGGATTTTTGTCAACTCTTCACAATTTTCATGGGATTTCGACCAATTCTACATAATTTACTTCAATTTTTGGCCATTTTTATATAAAATACATGGAATTTTGAACAATTCTACACAAATTTCATTGATTTTTGGCCATTTTTACATAAAATATATGGATTTTTGTCAACTCTTCACAATATTCATGGGATTTCGACCAATTCTACATAATTTACTTCAATTTTTGGCCATTTTTATATAAAATACAAGGAATTTTGGACAATTCTTCACGAATTACATGGGGTTTTTGCCTTTTTTACAGATAATACATGGATTTTTGACCATTTTTACATAAAATATATGGATTTTTGTCAACTCTTCACAATTTTCATGGGATTTTGACCAATTCTACATAATTTACTTCAATTTTTGGCCATTTTTATATAAAATACATGGAATTTTGAACAATTCTACACAAATTTCATTGATTTTTGGCCATTTTTACATAAAATATATGGATTTTTGTCAACTCTTCACAATTTTCATGGGATTTCGACCAATTCTATATATTTTACTTCAATTTTTGGCCAATTTTACATAAAATGCATGGAGTTTTGGACAATTCTACACAAATTTCATGGATAATTGGCCATTTTTACTCAAATTACATGGATTTTTGACCATAATTACATAATTTACATGAATTTATGGCCATTTTTAAATAAAATACATGGATTTTTGGACAATTCTTCACGAATTACATGGGGTTTTTGCAATTTTTACAGATAATACATAGATTTTTGACCATTTTTACAGATAATACATGGATTTTTGTCAACTCTTCACAATTTTCATGGGATTTCGACCAATTCTACATTATTTACTTCAATTTTTTGACATTTTTACATAAATTACATGGATTTTTGACCATTATTACAGAATTTACATGAATTTATGGATTTTTAAATAAAATACATGGATTTTTGGACAATTCTTCACGAATTACATGAGGTTTTTGCAATTTTTACAGATAATACATGGATTTTTGACCATTTTTTACAGATTATACATGGATTTTTGTCAACTCTTCACAATTTTCATGGGATTTCGACCAATTCTATATATTTTACTTCAATTTTTGGCCAATTTTACATAAAATGCATGGAGTTTTGGACAATTCTACACAAATTTCATGGATAATTGGCCATTTTTACTCAAATTACATGGATTTTTGACCATAATTACATAATTTACATGAATTTATGGCCATTTTTAAATAAAATACATGGATTTTTGGACAATTCTTCACGAATTACATGGGGTTTTTGCAATTTTTACAGATAATACATAGATTTTTGACCATTTTTACAGATAATACATGGATTTTTGTCAACTCTTCACAATTTTCATGGGATTTCGACCAATTCTACATAATTTACTTCAATTTTTTGATATTTTTACATAAATTACATGGAATTTTGGACAATTTTACACAAATTTCATGGATTTTTGGCCATTATTACATAATTTTCATGGATATATGGACATTTCTACACAAATTTCATTGATTTTTGGCCATTTTTACATAAAATATATGGATTTTTGTCAACTCTTCACAATTTTCATGGGATTTCGACCAATTCTACATAATTTACTTCAATTTTTGGCCATTTTTATATAAAATACATGGAATTTTGAACAATTCTACACAAATTTCATTGATTTTTGGCCATTTTTACATAAAATATATGGATTTTTGTCAACTCTTCACAATATTCATGGGATTTCGACCAATTCTACATAATTTACTTCAATTTTTGGCCATTTTTATATAAAATACAAGGAATTTTGGACAATTCTTCACGAATTACATGAGGTTTTTGCAATTTTTACAGATAATACATGGATTTTTGACCATTTTTACAGATAATACATGGATTTTTGTCAACTCTTCACAATTTTCATGGGATTTCGACCAATTCTATATATTTTACTTCAATTTTTGGCCAATTTTACATAAAATGCATGGAGTTTTGGACAATTCTACACAAATTTCATGGATAATTGGCCATTTTTACTCAAATTACATGGATTTTTGACCATAATTACATAATTTACATGAATTTATGGCCATTTTTAAATAAAATACATGGATTTTTGGACAATTCTTCACGAATTACATGGGGTTTTTGCAATTTTTACAGATAATACATAGATTTTTGACCATTTTTACAGATAATACATGGATTTTTGTCAACTCTTCACAATTTTCATGGGATTTCGACCAATTCTACATTATTTACTTCAATTTTTTGACATTTTTTACATAAATTACATGGATTTTTGACCATTATTACAGAATTTACATGAATTTATGGATTTTTAAATAAAATACATGGATTTTTGGATAATTCTTCACGAATTACATGAGGTTTTTGCAATTTTTACAGATAATACATGGATTTTTGACCATTTTTACAGATAATACATGGATTTTTGTCAACTCTTCACAATTTTCATGGGATTTCGACCAATTCTATATATTTTACTTCAATTTTTGGCCAATTTTACATAAAATGCATGGAGTTTTGGACAATTCTACACAAATTTCATGGATAATTGGCCATTTTTACTCAAATTACATGGATTTTTGACCATAATTACATAATTTACATGAATTTATGGCCATTTTTAAATAAAATACATGGAATTTTGAACAATTCTACACAAATTTCATTGATTTTTGGCCATTTTTACATAAAATATATGGATTTTTGTCAACTCTTCACAATTTTCATGGGATTTCGACCAATTCTACATAATTTACTTCAATTTTTGGCCATTTTTATATAAAATACATGGAATTTTGGACAATTCTACACAAATTACATGGATTTTTGGCCATTTTTACATAAAATATATGGATTATTGGACAATCCTACACAATTTTCTTGGGATTTCGACCAATTCTACATAATTTGCTTCAATTTTTGGCCATTTTTATATAAAATACATGGAATTTTGAACAATTCTACACAAACTACATGGATTTTTGGCCATTTTTACAAAAATTACATGGATTTTTGACCATTATTACAGAATTTATATGAATTTTTGGCCATTTTTACATAAAATACTTGAATTATGGCAATTTTTACAGATAACACATGAATTTTGGCCATTTTTACAGATAATACAACGAATTTTGACCATTTTAACAGATAATATATGGATTTTTGTCAACTCTTCACAATTTTCATGGGATTTCGACCAATTCTACATAATTTACTTCAATTTTTGGCCATTTTTATATAAAATACATGGAATTTTGAACAATTCTACACAAATTTCATTGATTTTTGGCCATTTTTACATAAAATATATGGATTTTTGTCAACTCTTCACAATTTTCATGGGATTTCGACCAATTCTACATAATTTACTTCAATTTTTGGCCATTTTTATATAAAATACATGGAATTTTGAACAATTCTACACAAATTTCATTGATTTTTGGCCATTTTTACATAAAATATATGGATTTTTGTCAACTCTTCACAATATTCATGGGATTTCGACCAATTCTACATAATTTACTTCAATTTTTGGCCATTTTTATATAAAATACAAGGAATTTTGGACAATTCTTCACGAATTACATGGGGTTTTTGCCTTTTTTACAGATAATACATGGATTTTTGACCATTTTTACATAAAATATATGGATTTTTGTCAACTCTTCACAATTTTCATGGGATTTCGACCAATTCTACATAATTTACTTCAATTTTTGGCCATTTTTATATAAAATACATGGAATTTTGAACAATTCTACACAAATTTCATTGATTTTTGGCTATTTTTACATAAAATATATGGATTTTTGTCAACTCTTCACAATATTCATGGGATTTCGACCAATTCTACATAATTTACTTCAATTTTTGGCCATTTTTATATAAAATGCATGGAGTTTTGGATAATTCTACACAAATTTCATGGATAATAGGCCATTTTTACTCAAATTACATGGATTTTTGACCATAATTATATAATTTACATGAATTTATGGATTTTTAAATAAAATACATGGATTTTTGGACAATTCTTCACGAATTACATGAGGTTTTTGCAATTTTTACAGATAATACATGGATTTTTGACCATTTTTACAGATAATACATGGATTTTTGTCAACTCTTCACAATTATCATGGGATTTCGACCAATTCTACATAATTTACTTCAATTTTTTGATATTTTTACATAAATTACATGGAATTTTGGACAATTTTACACAAATTTCATGGATTTTTGGCCATTATTACATAATTTTCATGGATATATGGACATTTCTACACAAATTACATGGATTTTTGGTCATTTTTACATAAAATATATGGATTATTGGACAATCCTACACAATTTTCATGGGATTTCGACCAATTCTACATAATTTACTTCAATTTTTGGCCATTTTTATATAAAATACATGGAATTTTGAACAATTCTACACAAACTACATGGATTTTTGGCCATTTTTACAAAAATTACATGGATTTTTGACCATTATTACAGAATTTATATGAATTTTTGGCCATTTTTACATAAAATACTTGAATTATGGCAATTTTTACAGATAACACATGAATTTTGGCCATTTTTACAGATAATACAACGAATTTTGACCATTTTAACAGATAATATATGGATTTTTGTCAACTCTTCACAATTTTCATGGGATTTCGACCAATTCTACATAATTTACTTCAATTTTTGGCCATTTTTATATAAAATACATGGAATTTTGAACAATTCTACACACATTTCATTGATTTTTGGCCATTTTTATATAAAATACATGGAATTTTGAACAATTCTACACAAATTTCATTGATTTTTGGCCATTTTTACATAAAATATATGGATTTTTGTCAACTCTTCACAATTTTCATGGGATTTCGACCAATTCTACATAATTTACTTCAATTTTTGGCCATTTTTATATAAAATACATGGAATTTTGAACAATTCTACACAAATTTCATTGATTTTTGGCCATTTTTACATAAAATATATGGATTTTTGTCAACTCTTCACAATATTCATGGGATTTCGACCAATTCTACATAATTTACTTCAATTTTTGGCCATTTTTATATAAAATACAAAGAATTTTGGACAATTCTTCACGAATTACATGGGGTTTTTGCCTTTTTTACAGATAATACATGGACTTTTGACCATTTTTACATAAAATATATGGATTTTTGTCAACTCTTCACAATTTTCATGGGATTTCGACCAATTCTACATAATTTACTTCAATTTTTGGCCATTTTTATATAAAATACATGGAATTTTGAACAATTCTACACAAATTTCATTGATTTTTGGCCATTTTTACATAAAATATATGGATTTTTGTCAACTCATCACAATATTCATGGGATTTCGACCAATTCTACATAATTTACTTCAATTTTTGGCCATTTTTATATAAAATGCATGGAGTTTTGGATAATTCTACACAAATTTCATGGATAATAGGCCATTTTTACTCAAATTACATGGATTTTTGACCATAATTACATAATTTACATGAATTTATGGATTTTTAAATAAAATACATGGATTTTTGGACAATTCTTCACGAATTACATGAGGTTTTTGCAATTTTTACAGATAATACATGGATTTTTGACCATTTTTACAGATAATACATGGATTTTTGTCAACTCTTCACAATTATCATGGGATTTCGACCAATTCTACATAATTTACTTCAATTTTTTGATATTTTTACAAAAATTACATGGATTTTTGACCATTATTACAGAATTTATATGAATTTTTGACCATTTTTACAGATAATATATGGATTTTTGTCAACTCTTCACAATTTTCATGGGATTTCGACCAATTCTACATAATTTACTTTAATTTTTGGCCATTTTTATATAAAATACATGGAATTTTGAACAATTCTACACAAATTTCATTGATTTTTGGCCATTTTTATATAAAATACATGGAATTTTGAACAATTCTACACAAATTTCATGGATAATTGGCCATTTTTACTGAAATTACATGGATTTTTGACCATAATTACATAATTTACATGAATTTATGGCCATTTTTAAATAAAATACATGGATTTTTGGACAATTCTTCACGAATTACATGGGGTTTTTGCAATTTTTACAGATAATACATAGATTTTTGACCATTTTTACAGATAATACATGGATTTTTGTCAACTCTTCACAATTTTCATGGGATTTCGACCAATTCTACATTATTTACTTCAATTTTTTGACATTTTTACATAAATTACATGGATTTTTGACCATTATTACAGAATTTACATGAATTTATGGATTTTTAAATAAAATACATGGATTTTTGGACAATTCTTCACGAATTACATGAGGTTTTTGCAATTTTTACAGATAATACATGGATTTTTGACCATTTTTACAGATAATACATGGATTTTTGTCAACTCTTCACAATTTTCATGGGATTTCGACCAATTCTATATATTTTACTTCAATTTTTGGCCAATTTTACATAAAATGCATGGAGTTTTGGACAATTCTACACAAATTTCATGGATAATTGGCCATTTTTACTCAAATTACATGGATTTTTGACCATAATTACATAATTTACATGAATTTATGGCCATTTTTACATAAAATATATGGATTATTGGACAATCCTACACAATTTTCATGGGATTTCGACCAATTCTACATATTTTACTTCAATTTTTGGCCAATTTTACATAAAATGCATGGAGTTTTGGACAATTCTACACAAATTACATGGATTTTTGGCCATTTTTACATAAAATATATGGATTATTGGACAATCCTACACAATTTTCATGGGATTTCGACCAATTCTACATAATTTACTTCAATTCTTTGATATTTTTACATAAATTACATGGAATTTTGGACAATTTTACACAAATTTCATGGATTTTTGGCCATTATTACATAATTTTCATGGATATATGGACATTTCTACACAAATTTCATTGATTTTTGGCCATTTTTACATAAAATATATAGATTTTTGTCAACTCTTCACAATTTTCATGGGATTTCGACCAATTCTACATAATTTACTTCAATTTTTGGCCATTTTTATATAAAATACATGGAATTTTGGACAATTCTACACAAATTACATGGATTTTTGGCCATTTTTACATAAAATATATGGATTATTGGACAATCCTACACAATTTTCATGGGATTTCGACCAATTCTACATAATTTACTTCAATTTTTTGATATTTTTACATAAATTACATGGAGTTTTGGACAATTTTACACAAATTTCATGGATTTTTGGCCATTATTACATAATTTTCATGGATATATGGACATTTCTACACAAATTTCATTGATTTTTGGCCATTTTTACATAAAATATATGGATTTTTGTCAACTCTTCACAATTTTCATGGGATTTCGACCAATTCTACATAATTTACTTCAATTTTTGGCCATTTTTATATAAAATACATGGAATTTTGAACAATTCTACACAAATTTCATTGATTTTTGGCCATTTTTACATAAAATATATGGATTTTTGTCAACTCTTCACAATATTCATGGGATTTCGACCAATTCTACATAATTTACTTCAATTTTTGGCCATTTTTATATAAAATACAAGGAATTTTGGACAATTCTTCACGAATTACATGGGGTTTTTGCCTTTTTTACAGATAATACATGGATTTTTGACCATTTTTACATAAAATATATGGATTTTTGTCAACTCTTCACAATTTTCATGGGATTTTGACCAATTCTACATAATTTACTTCAATTTTTGGCCATTTTTATATAAAATACATGGAATTTTGAACAATTCTACACAAATTTCATTGATTTTTGGCTATTTTTACATAAAATATATGGATTTTTGTCAACTCTTCACAATATTCATGGGATTTCGACCAATTCTACATAATTTACTTCAATTTTTGGCCATTTTTATATAAAATGCATGGAGTTTTGGATAATTCTACACAAATTTCATGGATAATAGGCCATTTTTACTCAAATTACATGGATTTTTGACCATAATTATATAATTTACATGAATTTATGGATTTTTAAATAAAATACATGGATTTTTGGACAATTCTTCACGAATTACATGAGGTTTTTGCAATTTTTACAGATAATACATGGATTTTTGACCATTTTTACAGATAATACATGGATTTTTGTCAACTCTTCACAATTATCATGGGATTTCGACCAATTCTACATAATTTACTTCAATTTTTTGATATTTTTACATAAATTACATGGAATTTTGGACAATTTTACACAAATTTCATGGATTTTTGGCCATTATTACATAATTTTCATGGATATATGGACATTTCTACACAAATTACATGGATTTTTGGTCATTTTTACATAAAATATATGGATTATTGGACAATCCTACACAATTTTCATGGGATTTCGACCAATTCTACATAATTTACTTCAATTTTTGGCCATTTTTATATAAAATACATGGAATTTTGAACAATTCTACACAAACTACATGGATTTTTGACCATTATTACAGAATTTATATGAATTTTTGGCCATTTTTACATAAAATACTTGAATTATGGCAATTTTTACAGATAACACATGAATTTTGGCCATTTTTACAGATAATACAACGAATTTTGACCATTTTAACAGATAATATATGGATTTTTGTCAACTCTTCACAATTTTCATGGGATTTCGACCAATTCTACATAATTTACTTCAATTTTTGGCCATTTTTATATAAAATACATGGAATTTTGAACAATTCTACACACATTTCATTGATTTTTGGCCATTTTTATATAAAATACATGGAATTTTGAACAATTCTACACAAATTTCATTGATTTTTGGCCATTTTTACATAAAATATATGGATTTTTGTCAACTCTTCACAATTTTCATGGGATTTCGACCAATTCTACATAATTTACTTCAATTTTTGGCCATTTTTATATAAAATACATGGAATTTTGAACAATTCTACACAAATTTCATTGATTTTTGGCCATTTTTACATAAAATATATGGATTTTTGTCAACTCTTCACAATATTCATGGGATTTCGACCAATTCTACATAATTTACTTCAATTTTTGGCCATTTTTATATAAAATACAAAGAATTTTGGACAATTCTTCACGAATTACATGGGGTTTTTGCCTTTTTTACAGATAATACATGGACTTTTGACCATTTTTACATAAAATATATGGATTTTTGTCAACTCTTCACAATTTTCATGGGATTTCGACCAATTCTACATAATTTACTTCAATTTTTGGCCATTTTTATATAAAATACATGGAATTTTGAACAATTCTACACAAATTTCATTGATTTTTGGCCATTTTTACATAAAATATATGGATTTTTGTCAACTCATCACAATATTCATGGGATTTCGACCAATTCTACATAATTTACTTCAATTTTTGGCCATTTTTATATAAAATGCATGGAGTTTTGGATAATTCTACACAAATTTCATGGATAATAGGCCATTTTTACTCAAATTACATGGATTTTTGACCATAATTACATAATTTACATGAATTTATGGATTTTTAAATAAAATACATGGATTTTTGGACAATTCTTCACGAATTACATGAGGTTTTTGCAATTTTTACAGATAATACATGGATTTTTGACCATTTTTACAGATAATACATGGATTTTTGTCAACTCTTCACAATTATCATGGGATTTCGACCAATTCTACATAATTTACTTCAATTTTTTGATATTTTTACAAAAATTACATGGATTTTTGACCATTATTACAGAATTTATATGAATTTTTGACCATTTTTACAGATAATATATGGATTTTTGTCAACTCTTCACAATTTTCATGGGATTTCGACCAATTCTACATAATTTACTTTAATTTTTGGCCATTTTTATATAAAATACATGGAATTTTGAACAATTCTACACAAATTTCATTGATTTTTGGCCATTTTTATATAAAATACATGGAATTTTGAACAATTCTACACAAATTTCATGGATAATTGGCCATTTTTACTGAAATTACATGGATTTTTGACCATAATTACATAATTTACATGAATTTATGGCCATTTTTAAATAAAATACATGGATTTTTGGACAATTCTTCACGAATTACATGGGGTTTTTGCAATTTTTACAGATAATACATAGATTTTTGACCATTTTTACAGATAATACATGGATTTTTGTCAACTCTTCACAATTTTCATGGGATTTCGACCAATTCTACATTATTTACTTCAATTTTTTGACATTTTTACATAAATTACATGGATTTTTGACCATTATTACAGAATTTACATGAATTTATGGATTTTTAAATAAAATACATGGATTTTTGGACAATTCTTCACGAATTACATGAGGTTTTTGCAATTTTTACAGATAATACATGGATTTTTGACCATTTTTACAGATAATACATGGATTTTTGTCAACTCTTCACAATTTTCATGGGATTTCGACCAATTCTATATATTTTACTTCAATTTTTGGCCAATTTTACATAAAATGCATGGAGTTTTGGACAATTCTACACAAATTTCATGGATAATTGGCCATTTTTACTCAAATTACATGGATTTTTGACCATAATTACATAATTTACATGAATTTATGGCCATTTTTACATAAAATATATGGATTATTGGACAATCCTACACAATTTTCATGGGATTTCGACCAATTCTACATATTTTACTTCAATTTTTGGCCAATTTTACATAAAATGCATGGAGTTTTGGACAATTCTACACAAATTACATGGATTTTTGGCCATTTTTACATAAAATATATGGATTATTGGACAATCCTACACAATTTTCATGGGATTTCGACCAATTCTACATAATTTACTTCAATTCTTTGATATTTTTACATAAATTACATGGAATTTTGGACAATTTTACACAAATTTCATGGATTTTTGGCCATTATTACATAATTTTCATGGATATATGGACATTTCTACACAAATTTCATTGATTTTTGGCCATTTTTACATAAAATATATAGATTTTTGTCAACTCTTCACAATTTTCATGGGATTTCGACCAATTCTACATAATTTACTTCAATTTTTGGCCATTTTTATATAAAATACATGGAATTTTGGACAATTCTACACAAATTACATGGATTTTTGGCCATTTTTACATAAAATATATGGATTATTGGACAATCCTACACAATTTTCATGGGATTTCGACCAATTCTACATAATTTACTTCAATTTTTTGATATTTTTACATAAATTACATGGAGTTTTGGACAATTTTACACAAATTTCATGGATTTTTGGCCATTATTACATAATTTTCATGGATATATGGACATTTCTACACAAATTTCATTGATTTTTGGCCATTTTTACATAAAATATATGGATTTTTGTCAACTCTTCACAATTTTCATGGGATTTCGACCAATTCTACATAATTTACTTCAATTTTTGGCCATTTTTATATAAAATACATGGAATTTTGAACAATTCTACACAAATTTCATTGATTTTTGGCCATTTTTACATAAAATATATGGATTTTTGTCAACTCTTCACAATATTCATGGGATTTCGACCAATTCTACATAATTTACTTCAATTTTTGGCCATTTTTATATAAAATACAAGGAATTTTGGACAATTCTTCACGAATTACATGGGGTTTTTGCCTTTTTTACAGATAATACATGGATTTTTGACCATTTTTACATAAAATATATGGATTTTTGTCAACTCTTCACAATTTTCATGGGATTTTGACCAATTCTACATAATTTACTTCAATTTTTGGCCATTTTTATATAAAATACATGGAATTTTGAACAATTCTACACAAATTTCATTGATTTTTGGCTATTTTTACATAAAATATATGGATTTTTGTCAACTCTTCACAATATTCATGGGATTTCGACCAATTCTACATAATTTACTTCAATTTTTGGCCATTTTTATATAAAATGCATGGAGTTTTGGATAATTCTACACAAATTTCATGGATAATAGGCCATTTTTACTCAAATTACATGGATTTTTGACCATAATTATATAATTTACATGAATTTATGGATTTTTAAATAAAATACATGGATTTTTGGACAATTCTTCACGAATTACATGAGGTTTTTGCAATTTTTACAGATAATACATGGATTTTTGACCATTTTTACAGATAATACATGGATTTTTGTCAACTCTTCACAATTATCATGGGATTTCGACCAATTCTACATAATTTACTTCAATTTTTTGATATTTTTACATAAATTACATGGAATTTTGGACAATTTTACACAAATTTCATGGATTTTTGGCCATTATTACATAATTTTCATGGATATATGGACATTTCTACACAAATTACATGGATTTTTGGTCATTTTTACATAAAATATATGGATTATTGGACAATCCTACACAATTTTCATGGGATTTCGACCAATTCTACATAATTTACTTCAATTTTTGGCCATTTTTATATAAAATACATGGAATTTTGAACAATTCTACACAAACTACATGGATTTTTGACCATTATTACAGAATTTATATGAATTTTTGGCCATTTTTACATAAAATACTTGAATTATGGCAATTTTTACAGATAACACATGAATTTTGGCCATTTTTACAGATAATACAACGAATTTTGACCATTTTAACAGATAATATATGGATTTTTGTCAACTCTTCACAATTTTCATGGGATTTCGACCAATTCTACATAATTTACTTCAATTTTTGGCCATTTTTATATAAAATACATGGAATTTTGAACAATTCTACACACATTTCATTGATTTTTGGCCATTTTTATATAAAATACATGGAATTTTGAACAATTCTACACAAATTTCATTGATTTTTGGCCATTTTTACATAAAATATATGGATTTTTGTCAACTCTTCACAATTTTCATGGGATTTCGACCAATTCTACATAATTTACTTCAATTTTTGGCCATTTTTATATAAAATACATGGAATTTTGAACAATTCTACACAAATTTCATTGATTTTTGGCCATTTTTACATAAAATATATGGATTTTTGTCAACCCTTCACAATATTCATAGGATTTCGACCAATTCTACATAATTTACTTCAATTTTTGGCCATTTTTATATAAAATACAAAGAATTTTGGACAATTCTTCACGAATTACATGGGGTTTTTGCCTTTTTTACAGATAATACATGGATTTTTGACCATTTTTACATAAAATATATGGATTTTTGTCAACTCTTCACAATTTTCATGGGATTTCGACCAATTCTACATAATTTACTTCAATTTTTGGCCATTTTTATATAAAATGCATGGAGTTTTGGATAATTCTACACAAATTTCATGGATAATAGGCCATTTTTACTCAAATTACATGGATTTTTGACCATAATTACATAATTTACATGAATTTATGGATTTTTAAATAAAATACATGGATTTTTGGACAATTCTTCACGAATTACATGAGGTTTTTGCAATTTTTACAGATAATACATGGATTTTTGACCATTTTTACAGATAATACATGGATTTTTGTCAACTCTTCACAATTATCATGGGATTTCGACCAATTCTACATAATTTACTTCAATTTTTTGATATTTTTACAAAAATTACATGGATTTTTGACCATTATTACAGAATTTATATGAATTTTTGACCATTTTTACAGATAATATATGGATTTTTGTCAACTCTTCACAATTTTCATGGGATTTCGACCAATTCTACATAATTTACTTTAATTTTTGGCCATTTTTATATAAAATACATGGAATTTTGAACAATTCTACACAAATTTCATTGATTTTTGGCCATTTTTATATAAAATATATGGATTTTTGTCAACTCTTCACAATATTCATGGGATTTCGACCAATTCTACATAATTTACTTCAATTTTTGGCCATTTTTATATAAAATGCATGGAGTTTTGGATAATTCTACACAAATTTCATGGATAATAGGCCATTTTTACTCAAATTACATGGATTTTTGACCATAATTATATAATTTACATGAATTTATGGATTTTTAAATAAAATACATGGATTTTTGGACAATTCTTCACGAATTACATGAGGTTTTTGCAATTTTTACAGATAATACATGGATTTTTGACCATTTTTACAGATAATACATGGATTTTTGTCAACTCTTCACAATTATCATGGGATTTCGACCAATTCTACATAATTTACTTCAATTTTTTGATATTTTTACATAAATTACATGGAATTTTGGACAATTTTACACAAATTTCATGGATTTTTGGCCATTATTACATAATTTTCATGGATATATGGACATTTCTACACAAATTACATGGATTTTTGGTCATTTTTACATAAAATATATGGATTATTGGACAATCCTACACAATTTTCATGGGATTTCGACCAATTCTACATAATTTACTTCAATTTTTGGCCATTTTTATATAAAATACATGGAATTTTGAACAATTCTACACAAACTACATGGATTTTTGACCATTATTACAGAATTTATATGAATTTTTGGCCATTTTTACATAAAATACTTGAATTATGGCAATTTTTACAGATAACACATGAATTTTGGCCATTTTTACAGATAATACAACGAATTTTGACCATTTTAACAGATAATATATGGATTTTTGTCAACTCTTCACAATTTTCATGGGATTTCGACCAATTCTACATAATTTACTTCAATTTTTGGCCATTTTTATATAAAATACATGGAATTTTGAACAATTCTACACACATTTCATTGATTTTTGGCCATTTTTATATAAAATACATGGAATTTTGAACAATTCTACACAAATTTCATTGATTTTTGGCCATTTTTACATAAAATATATGGATTTTTGTCAACTCTTCACAATTTTCATGGGATTTCGACCAATTCTACATAATTTACTTCAATTTTTGGCCATTTTTATATAAAATACATGGAATTTTGAACAATTCTACACAAATTTCATTGATTTTTGGCCATTTTTACATAAAATATATGGATTTTTGTCAACCCTTCACAATATTCATGGGATTTCGACCAATTCTACATAATTTACTTCAATTTTTGGCCATTTTTATATAAAATACAAAGAATTTTGGACAATTCTTCACGAATTACATGGGGTTTTTGCCTTTTTTACAGATAATACATGGATTTTTGACCATTTTTACATAAAATATATGGATTTTTGTCAACTCTTCACAATTTTCATGGGATTTCGACCAATTCTACATAATTTACTTCAATTTTTGGCCATTTTTATATAAAATACATGGAATTTTGAACAATTCTACACAAATTTCATTGATTTTTGGCCATTTTTACATAAAATATATGGATTTTTGTCAACTCATCACAATATTCATGGGATTTCGACCAATTCTACATAATTTACTTCAATTTTTGGCCATTTTTATATAAAATGCATGGAGTTTTGGATAATTCTACACAAATTTCATGGATAATAGGCCATTTTTACTCAAATTACATGGATTTTTGACCATAATTACATAATTTACATGAATTTATGGATTTTTAAATAAAATACATGGATTTTTGGACAATTCTTCACGAATTACATGAGGTTTTTGCAATTTTTACAGATAATACATGGATTTTTGACCATTTTTACAGATAATACATGGATTTTTGTCAACTCTTCACAATTATCATGGGATTTCGACCAATTCTACATAATTTACTTCAATTTTTTGATATTTTTACAAAAATTACATGGATTTTTGACCATTATTACAGAATTTATATGAATTTTTGACCATTTTTACAGATAATATATGGATTTTTGTCAACTCTTCACAATTTTCATGGGATTTCGACCAATTCTACATAATTTACTTTAATTTTTGGCCATTTTTATATAAAATACATGGAATTTTGAACAATTCTACACAAATTTCATTGATTTTTGGCCATTTTTATATAAAATACATGGAATTTTGAACAATTCTACACAAATTTCATGGATAATTGGCCATTTTTACTGAAATTACATGGATTTTTGACCATAATTACATAATTTACATGAATTTATGGCCATTTTTAAATAAAATACATGGATTTTTGGACAATTCTTCACGAATTACATGGGGTTTTTGCAATTTTTACAGATAATACATAGATTTTTGACCATTTTTACAGATAATACATGGATTTTTGTCAACTCTTCACAATTTTCATGGGATTTCGACCAATTCTACATTATTTACTTCAATTTTTTGACATTTTTACATAAATTACATGGATTTTTGACCATTATTACAGAATTTACATGAATTTATGGATTTTTAAATAAAATACATGGATTTTTGGACAATTCTTCACGAATTACATGAGGTTTTTGCAATTTTTACAGATAATACATGGATTTTTGACCATTTTTACAGATAATACATGGATTTTTGTCAACTCTTCACAATTTTCATGGGATTTCGACCAATTCTATATATTTTACTTCAATTTTTGGCCAATTTTACATAAAATGCATGGAGTTTTGGACAATTCTACACAAATTTCATGGATAATTGGCCATTTTTACTCAAATTACATGGATTTTTGACCATAATTACATAATTTACATGAATTTATGGCCATTTTTACATAAAATATATGGATTATTGGATAATCCTACACAATTTTCATGGGATTTCGACCAATTCTACATATTTTACTTCAATTTTTGGCCAATTTTACATAAAATGCATGGAGTTTTGGACAATTCTACACAAATTACATGGATTTTTGGCCATTTTTACATAAAATATATGGATTATTGGACAATCCTACACAATTTTCATGGGATTTCGACCAATTCTACATAATTTACTTCAATTTTTTGATATTTTTACATAAATTACATGGAATTTTGGACAATTTTACACAAATTTCATGGATTTTTGGCCATTATTACATAATTTTCATGGATATATGGACATTTCTACACAAATTTCATTGATTTTTGGCCATTTTTACATAAAATATATGGATTTTTGTCAACTCTTCACAATTTTCATGGGATTTCGACCAATTCTACATAATTTACTTCAATTTTTGGCCATTTTTATATAAAATACATGGAATTTTGAACAATTCTACACAAATTTCATTGATTTTTGGCCATTTTTACATAAAATATATGGATTTTTGTCAACTCTTCACAATATTCATGGGATTTCGACCAATTCTACATAATTTACTTCAATTTTTGGCCATTTTTATATAAAATGCATGGAGTTTTGGATAATTCTACACAAATTTCATGGATAATAGGCCATTTTTACTCAAATTACATGGATTTTTGACCATAATTACATAATTTACATGAATTTATGGATTTTTAAATAAAATACATGGATTTTTGGACAATTCTTCACGAATTACATGGGGTTTTTGCAATTTTTACAGATAATACATAGATTTTTGACCATTTTTACAGATAATACATGGATTTTTTGTCAACTCTTCACAATTTTCATGGGATTTCGACCAATTCTACATTATTTACTTCAATTTTTTGACATTTTTACATAAATTACATGGATTTTTGACCATTATTACAGAATTTACATGAATTTATGGATTTTTAAATAAAATACATGGATTTTTGGACAATTCTTCACGAATTACATGAGGTTTTTGCAATTTTTACAGATAATACATGGATTTTTGACCATTTTTACAGATAATACATGGATTTTTGTCAACTCTTCACAATTTTCATGGGATTTCGACCAATTCTATATATTTTACTTCAATTTTTGGCCAATTTTACATAAAATGCATGGAGTTTTGGACAATTCTACACAAATTTCATGGATAATTGGCCATTTTTACTCAAATTACATGGATTTTTGACCATAATTACATAATTTACATGAATTTATGGCCATTTTTACATAAAATATATGGATTATTGGATAATCCTACACAATTTTCATGGGATTTCGACCAATTCTACATATTTTACTTCAATTTTTGGCCAATTTTACATAAAATGCATGGAGTTTTGGACAATTCTACACAAATTACATGGATTTTTGGCCATTTTTACATAAAATATATGGATTATTGGACAATCCTACACAATTTTCATGGGATTTCGACCAATTCTACATAATTTACTTCAATTTTTTGATATTTTTACATAAATTACATGGAATTTTGGACAATTTTACACAAAATTTCATGGATTTTTGGCCATTATTACATAATTTTCATGGATATATGGACATTTCTACACAAATTTCATTGATTTTTGGCCATTTTTACATAAAATATATGGATTTTTGTCAACTCTTCACAATTTTCATGGGATTTCGACCAATTCTACATAATTTACTTCAATTTTTGGCCATTTTTATATAAAATACATGGAATTTTGAACAATTCTACACAAATTTCATTGATTTTTGGCCATTTTTACATAAAATATATGGATTTTTGTCAACTCTTCACAATATTCATGGGATTTCGACCAATTCTACATAATTTACTTCAATTTTTGGCCATTTTTATATAAAATGCATGGAGTTTTGGATAATTCTACACAAATTTCATGGATAATAGGCCATTTTTACTCAAATTACATGGATTTTTGACCATAATTACATAATTTACATGAATTTATGGATTTTTAAATAAAATACATGGATTTTTGGACAATTCTTCACGAATTACATGGGGTTTTTGCAATTTTTACAGATAATACATAGATTTTTGACCATTTTTACAGATAATACATGGATTTTTGTCAACTCTTCACAATTTTCATGGGATTTCGACCAATTCTACATTATTTACTTCAATTTTTTGACATTTTTACATAAATTACATGGATTTTTGACCATTATTACAGAATTTACATGAATTTATGGATTTTTAAATAAAATACATGGATTTTTGGACAATTCTTCACGAATTACATGAGGTTTTTTGCAATTTTTACAGATAATACATGGATTTTTGTCAACTCTTCACAATTTTCATGGGATTTCGACCAATTCTATATATTTTACTTCAATTTTTGGCCAATTTTACATAAAATGCATGGAGTTTTGGACAATTCTACACAAATTTCATGGATAATTGGCCATTTTTACTCAAATTACATGGATTTTTGACCATAATTACATAATTTACATGAATTTATGGCCATTTTTAAATAAAATACATGGAATTTTGAACAATTCTACACAAATTTCATTGATTTTTGGCCATTTTTACATAAAATATATGGATTTTTGTCAACTCTTCACAATTTTCATGGGATTTCGACCAATTCTACATAATTTACTTCAATTTTTTGATATTTTTACATAAATTACATGGAGTTTTGGACAATTTTACACAAATTTCATGGATTTTTGGCCATTATTACATAATTTTCATGGATATATGGACATTTCTACACAAATTTCATTGATTTTTGGCCATTTTTACATAAAATATATGGATTTTTGTCAACTCTTCACAATTTTCATGGGATTTCGACCAATTCTACATAATTTACTTCAATTTTTGGCCATTTTTATATAAAATACATGGAATTTTGAACAATTCTACACAAATTTCATTGATTTTTGGCCATTTTTACATAAAATATATGGATTTTTGTCAACTCTTCACAATATTCATGGGATTTCGACCAATTCTACATAATTTACTTCAATTTTTGGCCATTTTTATATAAAATACAAGGAATTTTGGACAATTCTTCACGAATTACATGGGGGTTTTTGCCTTTTTTTACAGATAATACATGGATTTTTGACCATTTGTACATAAAATATATGGATTTTTGTCAACTCTTCACAATTTTCATGGGATTTTGACCAATTCTACATAATTTACTTCAATTTTTGGCCATTTTTATATAAAATACATGGAATTTTGAACAATTCTACACAAATTTCATTGATTTTTGGCTATTTTTACATAAAATATATGGATTTTTGTCAACTCTTCACAATATTCATGGGATTTCGACCAATTCTACATAATTTACTTCAATTTTTGGCCATTTTTATATAAAATGCATGGAGTTTTGGATAATTCTACACAAATTTCATGGATAATAGGCCATTTTTACTCAAATTACATGGATTTTTGACCATAATTATATAATTTACATGAATTTATGGATTTTTAAATAAAATACATGGATTTTTGGACAATTCTTCACGAATTACATGAGGTTTTTGCAATTTTTACAGATAATACATGGATTTTTGACCATTTTTACAGATAATACATGGATTTTTGTCAACTCTTCACAATTATCATGGGATTTCGACCAATTCTACATAATTTACTTCAATTTTTTGATATTTTTACATAAATTACATGGAATTTTGGACAATTTTACACAAATTTCATGGATTTTTGGCCATTATTACATAATTTTCATGGATATATGGACATTTCTACACAAATTACATGGATTTTTGGTCATTTTTACATAAAATATATGGATTATTGGACAATCCTACACAATTTTCATGGGATTTCGACCAATTCTACATAATTTACTTCAATTTTTGGCCATTTTTATATAAAATACATGGAATTTTGAACAATTCTACACAAACTACATGGATTTTTGACCATTATTACAGAATTTATATGAATTTTTGGCCATTTTTACATAAAATACTTGAATTATGGCAATTTTTACAGATAACACATGAATTTTGGCCATTTTTACAGATAATACAACGAATTTTGACCATTTTAACAGATAATATATGGATTTTTGTCAACTCTTCACAATTTTCATGGGATTTCGACCAATTCTACATAATTTACTTCAATTTTTGGCCATTTTTATATAAAATACATGGAATTTTGAACAATTCTACACACATTTCATTGATTTTTGGCCATTTTTATATAAAATACATGGAATTTTGAACAATTCTACACAAATTTCATTGATTTTTGGCCATTTTTACATAAAATATATGGATTTTTGTCAACTCTTCACAATTTTCATGGGATTTCGACCAATTCTACATAATTTACTTCAATTTTTGGCCATTTTTATATAAAATACATGGAATTTTGAACAATTCTACACAAATTTCATTGATTTTTGGCTATTTTTACATAAAATATATGGATTTTTGTCAACTCTTCACAATATTCATGGGATTTCGACCAATTCTACATAATTTACTTCAATTTTTGGCCATTTTTATATAAAATGCATGGAGTTTTGGATAATTCTACACAAATTTCATGGATAATAGGCCATTTTTACTCAAATTACATGGATTTTTGACCATAATTATATAATTTACATGAATTTATGGATTTTTAAATAAAATACATGGATTTTTGGACAATTCTTCACGAATTACATGAGGTTTTTGCAATTTTTACAGATAATACATGGATTTTTGACCATTTTTACAGATAATACATGGATTTTTGTCAACTCTTCACAATTATCATGGGATTTCGACCAATTCTACATAATTTACTTCAATTTTTTGATATTTTTACATAAATTACATGGAATTTTGGACAATTTTACACAAATTTCATGGATTTTTGGCCATTATTACATAATTTTCATGGATATATGGACATTTCTACACAAATTACATGGATTTTTGGTCATTTTTACATAAAATATATGGATTATTGGACAATCCTACACAATTTTCATGGGATTTCGACCAATTCTACATAATTTACTTCAATTTTTGGCCATTTTTATATAAAATACATGGAATTTTGAACAATTCTACACAAACTACATGGATTTTTGACCATTATTACAGAATTTATATGAATTTTTGGCCATTTTTACATAAAATACTTGAATTATGGCAATTTTTACAGATAACACATGAATTTTGGCCATTTTTACAGATAATACAACGAATTTTGACCATTTTAACAGATAATATATGGATTTTTGTCAACTCTTCACAATTTTCATGGGATTTCGACCAATTCTACATAATTTACTTCAATTTTTGGCCATTTTTATATAAAATACATGGAATTTTGAACAATTCTACACACATTTCATTGATTTTTGGCCATTTTTATATAAAATACATGGAATTTTGAACAATTCTACACAAATTTCATTGATTTTTGGCCATTTTTACATAAAATATATGGATTTTTGTCAACTCTTCACAATTTTCATGGGATTTCGACCAATTCTACATAATTTACTTCAATTTTTGGCCATTTTTATATAAAATACATGGAATTTTGAACAATTCTACACAAATTTCATTGATTTTTGGCCATTTTTACATAAAATATATGGATTTTTGTCAACCCTTCACAATATTCATGGGATTTCGACCAATTCTACATAATTTACTTCAATTTTTGGCCATTTTTATATAAAATACAAAGAATTTTGGACAATTCTTCACGAATTACATGGGGTTTTTGCCTTTTTTACAGATAATACATGGATTTTTGACCATTTTTACATAAAATATATGGATTTTTGTCAACTCTTCACAATTTTCATGGGATTTCGACCAATTCTACATAATTTACTTCAATTTTTGGCCATTTTTATATAAAATACATGGAATTTTGAACAATTCTACACAAATTTCATTGATTTTTGGCCATTTTTACATAAAATATATGGATTTTTGTCAACTCATCACAATATTCATGGGATTTCGACCAATTCTACATAATTTACTTCAATTTTTGGCCATTTTTATATAAAATGCATGGAGTTTTGGATAATTCTACACAAATTTCATGGATAATAGGCCATTTTTACTCAAATTACATGGATTTTTGACCATAATTACATAATTTACATGAATTTATGGATTTTTAAATAAAATACATGGATTTTTGGACAATTCTTCACGAATTACATGAGGTTTTTGCAATTTTTACAGATAATACATGGATTTTTGACCATTTTTACAGATAATACATGGATTTTTGTCAACTCTTCACAATTATCATGGGATTTCGACCAATTCTACATAATTTACTTCAATTTTTTGATATTTTTACAAAAATTACATGGATTTTTGACCATTATTACAGAATTTATATGAATTTTTGACCATTTTTACAGATAATATATGGATTTTTGTCAACTCTTCACAATTTTCATGGGATTTCGACCAATTCTACATAATTTACTTTAATTTTTGGCCATTTTTATATAAAATACATGGAATTTTGAACAATTCTACACAAATTTCATTGATTTTTGGCCATTTTTATATAAAATACATGGAATTTTGAACAATTCTACACAAATTTCATGGATAATTGGCCATTTTTACTGAAATTACATGGATTTTTGACCATAATTACATAATTTACATGAATTTATGGCCATTTTTAAATAAAATACATGGATTTTTGGACAATTCTTCACGAATTACATGGGGTTTTTGCAATTTTTACAGATAATACATAGATTTTTGACCATTTTTACAGATAATACATGGATTTTTGTCAACTCTTCACAATTTTCATGGGATTTCGACCAATTCTACATTATTTACTTCAATTTTTTGACATTTTTACATAAATTACATGGATTTTTGACCATTATTACAGAATTTACATGAATTTATGGATTTTTAAATAAAATACATGGATTTTTGGACAATTCTTCACGAATTACATGAGGTTTTTGCAATTTTTACAGATAATACATGGATTTTTGACCATTTTTACAGATAATACATGGATTTTTGTCAACTCTTCACAATTTTCATGGGATTTCGACCAATTCTATATATTTTACTTCAATTTTTGGCCAATTTTACATAAAATGCATGGAGTTTTGGACAATTCTACACAAATTTCATGGATAATTGGCCATTTTTACTCAAATTACATGGATTTTTGACCATAATTACATAATTTACATGAATTTATGGCCATTTTTACATAAAATATATGGATTATTGGATAATCCTACACAATTTTCATGGGATTTCGACCAATTCTACATATTTTACTTCAATTTTTGGCCAATTTTACATAAAATGCATGGAGTTTTGGACAATTCTACACAAATTACATGGATTTTTGGCCATTTTTACATAAAATATATGGATTATTGGACAATCCTACACAATTTTCATGGGATTTCGACCAATTCTACATAATTTACTTCAATTTTTTGATATTTTTACATAAATTACATGGAATTTTGGACAATTTTACACAAATTTCATGGATTTTTGGCCATTATTACATAATTTTCATGGATATATGGACATTTCTACACAAATTTCATTGATTTTTGGCCATTTTTACATAAAATATATGGATTTTTGTCAACTCTTCACAATTTTCATGGGATTTCGACCAATTCTACATAATTTACTTCAATTTTTGGCCATTTTTATATAAAATACATGGAATTTTGAACAATTCTACACAAATTTCATTGATTTTTGGCCATTTTTACATAAAATATATGGATTTTTGTCAACTCTTCACAATATTCATGGGATTTCGACCAATTCTACATAATTTACTTCAATTTTTGGCCATTTTTATATAAAATACAAGGAATTTTGGACAATTCTTCACGAATTACATGAGGTTTTTGCAATTTTTACAGATAATACATGGATTTTTGACCATTTTTACAGATAATACATGGATTTTTGTCAACTCTTCACAATTTTCATGGGATTTCGACCAATTCTATATATTTTACTTCAATTTTTGGCCAATTTTACATAAAATGCATGGAGTTTTGGACAATTCTACACAAATTTCATGGATAATTGGCCATTTTTACTCAAATTACATGGATTTTTGACCATAATTACATAATTTACATGAATTTATGGCCATTTTTAAATAAAATACATGGATTTTTGGACAATTCTTCACGAATTACATGGGGTTTTTGCAATTTTTACAGATAATACATAGATTTTTGACCATTTTTACAGATAATACATGGATTTTTGTCAACTCTTCACAATTTTCATGGGATTTCGACCAATTCTACATTATTTACTTCAATTTTTTGACATTTTTACATAAATTACATGGATTTTTGACCATTATTACAGAATTTACATGAATTTATGGATTTTTAAATAAAATACATGGATTTTTGGACAATTCTTCACGAATTACATGAGGTTTTTGCAATTTTTACAGATAATACATGGATTTTTGTCAACTCTTCACAATTTTCATGGGATTTCGACCAATTCTATATATTTTACTTCAATTTTTGGCCAATTTTACATAAAATGCATGGAGTTTTGGACAATTCTACACAAATTTCATGGATAATTGGCCATTTTTACTCAAATTACATGGATTTTTGACCATAATTACATAATTTACATGAATTTATGGCCATTTTTAAATAAAATACATGGAATTTTGAACAATTCTACACAAATTTCATTGATTTTTGGCCATTTTTACATAAAATATATGGATTTTTGTCAACTCTTCACAATTTTCATGGGATTTCGACCAATTCTACATAATTTACTTCAATTTTTGGCCATTTTTATATAAAATACATGGAATTTTGGACAATTCTACACAAATTACATGGATTTTTGTCCATTTTTACATAAAATATATGGATTATTGGACAATCCTACACAATTTTCATGGGATTTCGACCAATTCTACATAATTTACTTCAATTTTTTGATATTTTTACATAAATTACATGGAATTTTGGACAATTTTACACAAATTTCATGGATTTTTGGCCATTATTACATAATTTTCATGGATATATGGACATTTCTACACAAATTTCATTGATTTTTGGCCATTTTTACATAAAATATATGGATTTTTGTCAACTCTTCACAATTTTCATGGGATTTCGACCAATTCTACATAATTTACTTCAATTTTTGGCCATTTTTATATAAAATACATGGAATTTTGAACAATTCTACACAAATTTCATTGATTTTTGGCCATTTTTACATAAAATATATGGATTTTTGTCAACTCTTCACAATATTCATGGGATTTCGACCAATTCTACATAATTTACTTCAATTTTTGGCCATTTTTATATAAAATACAAGGAATTTTGGACAATTCTTCACGAATTACATGAGGTTTTTGCAATTTTTACAGATAATACATGGATTTTTGACCATTTTTACAGATAATACATGGATTTTTGTCAACTCTTCACAATTTTCATGGGATTTCGACCAATTCTATATATTTTACTTCAATTTTTGGCCAATTTTACATAAAATGCATGGAGTTTTGGACAATTCTACACAAATTTCATGGATAATTGGCCATTTTTTACTCAAATTACATGGATTTTTGACCATAATTACATAATTTACATGAATTTATGGCCATTTTTAAATAAAATACATGGATTTTTGGACAATTCTTCACGAATTACATGGGGTTTTTGCAATTTTTACAGATAATACATAGATTTTTGACCATTTTTACAGATAATACATGGATTTTTGTCAACTCTTCACAATTTTCATGGGATTTCGACCAATTCTACATTATTTACTTCAATTTTTTGACATTTTTACATAAATTACATGGATTTTTGACCATTATTACAGAATTTACATGAATTTATGGATTTTTAAATAAAATACATGGATTTTTGGACAATTCTTCACGAATTACATGAGGTTTTTGCAATTTTTACAGATAATACATGGATTTTTGTCAACTCTTCACAATTTTCATGGGATTTCGACCAATTCTATATATTTTACTTCAATTTTTGGCCAATTTTACATAAAATGCATGGAGTTTTGGACAATTCTACACAAATTTCATGGATAATTGGCCATTTTTACTCAAATTACATGGATTTTTGACCATAATTACATAATTTACATGAATTTATGGCCATTTTTAAATAAAATACATGGAATTTTGAACAATTCTACACAAATTTCATTGATTTTTGGCCATTTTTACATAAAATATATGGATTTTTGTCAACTCTTCACAATTTTCATGGGATTTCGACCAATTCTACATAATTTACTTCAATTTTTGGCCATTTTTATATAAAATACATGGAATTTTGGACAATTCTACACAAATTACATGGATTTTTGGCCATTTTTACATAAAATATATGGATTATTGGACAATCCTACACAATTTTCTTGGGATTTCGACCAATTCTACATAATTTACTTCAATTTTTGGCCATTTTTATATAAAATACATGGAATTTTGAACAATTCTACACAAACTACATGGATTTTTGGCCATTTTTACAAAAATTACATGGATTTTTGACCATTATTACAGAATTTTCATGGATATATGGACATTTCTACACAAATTTCATTGATTTTTGGCCATTTTTACATAAAATATATGGATTTTTGTCAACTCTTCACGAATTACATGGGGTTTTTGCCTTTTTTTACAGATAATACATGGATTTTTGACCATTTTTACATAAAATATATGGATTTTTGTCAACTCTTCACAATTTTCATGGGATTTCGACCAATTCTACATAATTTACTTCAATTTTTGGCCATTTTTATATAAAATACATGGAATTTTGAACAATTCTACACAAATTTCATTGATTTTTGGCCATTTTTACATAAAATATATGGATTTTTGTCAACTCTTCACAATTTTCATGGGATTTCGACCAATTCTACATAATTTACTTCAATTTTTGGCCATTTTTATATAAAATACATGGAATTTTGAACAATTCTACACAAATTTCATTGATTTTTGGCCATTTTTACATAAAATATATGGATTTTTGTCAACTCTTCACAATATTCATGGGATTTCGACCAATTCTACATAATTTACTTCAATTTTTGGCCATTTTTACTCAAATTACATGGATTTTTGACCATAATTACATAATTTACATGAATTTATGGCCATTTTTAAATAAAATACATGGAATTTTGAACAATTCTACACAAATTTCATTGATTTTTGGCCATTTTTACATAAAATATATGGATTTTTGTCAACTCTTCACAATTTTCATGGGATTTCGACCAATTCTACATAATTTACTTCAATTTTTGGCCATTTTTATATAAAATACATGGAATTTTGGACAATTCTACACAAATTACATGGATTTTTGTCCATTTTTTACATAAAATATATGGATTATTGGACAATCCTACACAATTTTCATGGGATTTCGACCAATTCTACATAATTTACTTCAATTTTTTGATATTTTTACATAAATTACATGGAATTTTGGACAATTTTACACAAATTTCATGGATTTTTGGCCATTATTACATAATTTTCATGGATATATGGACATTTCTACACAAATTTCATTGATTTTTGGCCATTTTTACATAAAATATATGGATTTTTGTCAACTCTTCACAATTTTCATGGGATTTCGACCAATTCTACATAATTTACTTCAATTTTTGGCCATTTTTATATAAAATACATGGAATTTTGAACAATTCTACACAAATTTCATTGATTTTTGGCCATTTTTACATAAAATATATGGATTTTTGTCAACTCTTCACAATATTCATGGGATTTCGACCAATTCTACATAATTTACTTCAATTTTTGGCCATTTTTATATAAAATACAAGGAATTTTGGACAATTCTTCACGAATTACATGAGGTTTTTGCAATTTTTACAGATAATACATGGATTTTTGACCATTTTTACAGATAATACATGGATTTTTGTCAACTCTTCACAATTTTCATGGGATTTCGACCAATTCTATATATTTTACTTCAATTTTTGGCCAATTTTACATAAAATGCATGGAGTTTTGGACAATTCTACACAAATTTCATGGATAATTGGCCATTTTTACTCAAATTACATGGATTTTTGACCATAATTACATAATTTACATGAATTTATGGCCATTTTTAAATAAAATACATGGAATTTTGAACAATTCTACACAAATTTCATTGATTTTTGGCCATTTTTACATAAAATATATGGATTTTTGTCAACTCTTCACAATTTTCATGGGATTTCGACCAATTCTACATAATTTACTTCAATTTTTGGCCATTTTTATATAAAATACATGGAATTTTGGACAATTCTACACAAATTACATGGATTTTTGGCCATTTTTACATAAAATATATGGATTATTGGACAATCCTACACAATTTTCTTGGGATTTCGACCAATTCTACATAATTTACTTCAATTTTTGGCCATTTTTATATAAAATACATGGAATTTTGAACAATTCTACACAAACTACATGGATTTTTGGCCATTTTTACAAAAATTACATGGATTTTTGACCATTATTACAGAATTTTCATGGATATATGGACATTTCTACACAAATTTCATTGATTTTTGGCCATTTTTACATAAAATATATGGATTTTTGTCAACTCTTCACGAATTACATGGGGTTTTTGCCTTTTTTACAGATAATACATGGATTTTTTGACCATTTTTACATAAAATATATGGATTTTTGTCAACTCTTCACAATTTTCATGGGATTTCGACCAATTCTACATAATTTACTTCAATTTTTGGCCATTTTTATATAAAATACATGGAATTTTGAACAATTCTACACAAATTTCATTGATTTTTGGCCATTTTTACATAAAATATATGGATTTTTGTCAACTCTTCACAATTTTCATGGGATTTCGACCAATTCTACATAATTTACTTCAATTTTTGGCCATTTTTATATAAAATACATGGAATTTTGAACAATTCTACACAAATTTCATTGATTTTTGGCCATTTTTACATAAAATATATGGATTTTTGTCAACTCTTCACAATATTCATGGGATTTCGACCAATTCTACATAATTTACTTCAATTTTTGGCCATTTTTATATAAAATGCATGGAGTTTTGGATAATTCTACACAAATTTCATGGATAATAGGCCATTTTTACTCAAATTACATGGATTTTTGACCATAATTACATAATTTACATGAATTTATGGATTTTTAAATAAAATACATGGATTTTTGGACAATTCTTCACGAATTACATGAGGTTTTTGCAATTTTTACAGATAATACATGGATTTTTGTCAACTCTTCACAATTATCATGGGATTTCGACCAATTCTACATAATTTACTTCAATTTTTTGATATTTTTACATAAATTACATGGAATTTTGGACAATTTTACACAAATTTCATGGATTTTTGGCCATTATTACATAATTTTCATGGATATATGGACATTTCTACACAAATTACATGGATTTTTGGTCATTTTTACATAAAATATATGGATTATTGGACAATCCTACACAATTTTCATGGGATTTCGACCAATTCTACATAATTTACTTCAATTTTTGGCCATTTTTATATAAAATACATGGAATTTTGAACAATTCTACACAAACTACATGGATTTTTGGCCATTTTTACAAAAATTACATGGATTTTTGACCATTATTACAGAATTTATATGAATTTTTGGCCATTTTTACATAAAATACTTGAATTATGGCAATTTTTACAGATAACACATGAATTTTGGCCATTTTTACAGATAATACAACGAATTTTGACCATTTTAACAGATAATATATGGATTTTTGTCAACTCTTCACAATTTTCATGGGATTTCGACCAATTCTACATAATTTACTTCAATTTTTGGCCATTTTTATATAAAATACATGGAATTTTGAACAATTCTACACAAATTTCATTGATTTTTGGCCATTTTTATATAAAATACATGGAATTTTGAACAATTCTACACAAATTTCATTGATTTTTGGCCATTTTTTACATAAAATATATGGATTTTTGTCAACTCTTCACAATTTTCATGGGATTTCGACCAATTCTACATAATTTACTTCAATTTTTGGCCATTTTTATATAAAATACATGGAATTTTGAACAATTCTACACAAATTTCATTGATTTTTGGCCATTTTTACATAAAATATATGGATTTTTGTCAACTCTTCACAATATTCATGGGATTTCGACCAATTCTACATAATTTACTTCAATTTTTGGCCATTTTTATATAAAATACAAAGAATTTTGGACAATTCTTCACGAATTACATGGGGTTTTTGCCTTTTTTACAGATAATACATGGATTTTTGACCATTTTTACATAAAATATATGGATTTTTGTCAACTCTTCACAATTTTCATGGGATTTCGACCAATTCTACATAATTTACTTCAATTTTTGGCCATTTTTATATAAAATACATGGAATTTTGAACAATTCTACACAAATTTCATTGATTTTTGGCCATTTTTACATAAAATATATGGATTTTTGTCAACTCTTCACAATTTTCATGGGATTTCGACCAATTCTACATAATTTACTTCAATTTTTGGCCATTTTTATATAAAATACATGGAATTTTGAACAATTCTACACAAATTTCATTGATTTTTGGCCATTTTTACATAAAATATATGGATTTTTGTCAACTCTTCACAATATTCATGGGATTTCGACCAATTCTACATAATTTACTTCAATTTTTGGCCATTTTTATATAAAATGCATGGAGTTTTGGATAATTCTACACAAATTTCATGGATAATAGGCCATTTTTACTCAAATTACATGGATTTTTGACCATAATTACATAATTTACATGAATTTATGGATTTTTAAATAAAATACATGGATTTTTGGACAATTCTTCACGAATTACATGAGGTTTTTGCAATTTTTACAGATAATACATGGATTTTTGTCAACTCTTCACAATTATCATGGGATTTCGACCAATTCTACATAATTTACTTCAATTTTTTGATATTTTTACATAAATTACATGGAATTTTGGACAATTTTACACAAATTTCATGGATTTTTGGCCATTATTACATAATTTTCATGGATATATGGACATTTCTACACAAATTACATGGATTTTTGGTCATTTTTACATAAAATATATGGATTATTGGACAATCCTACACAATTTTCATGGGATTTCGACCAATTCTACATAATTTACTTCAATTTTTGGCCATTTTTTATATAAAATACATGGAATTTTGAACAATTCTACACAAACTACATGGATTTTTGGCCATTTTTTACAAAAATTACATGGATTTTTGACCATTATTACAGAATTTATATGAATTTTTGGCCATTTTTACATAAAATACTTGAATTATGGCAATTTTTACAGATAACACATGAATTTTGGCCATTTTTACAGATAATACAACGAATTTAAACAGATAATATATGGATTTTTGTCAACTCTTCACAATTTTCATGGGATTTCGACCAATTCTACATAATTTACTTCAATTTTTGGCAATTTTTATATAAAATACATGGAATTTTGAACAATTCTACACACATTTCATTGATTTTTGGCCATTTTTATATAAAATACATGGAATTTTGAACAATTCTACACAAATTTCATTGATTTTTGGCCATTTTTTACATAAAATATATGGATTTTTGTCAACTCTTCACAATTTTCTTGGGATTTCGACCAATTCTACATAATTTACTTTCAATTTTTGGCCATTTTTATATAAAATACATGGAATTTTGAACAATTCTACACAAATTTCATTGATTTTTGGCCATTTTTTACATAAAATATATGGATTTTTGTCAACTCTTCACAATATTCATGGGATTTCGACCAATTCTACATAATTTACTTCAATTTTTGGCCATTTTTATATAAAAATACAAAGAATTTTGGACAATTCTTCACGAATTACATGGGGTTTTTGCCTTTTTTACAGATAATACATGGATTTTTGACCATTTTTACATAAAATATATGGATTTTTGTCAACTCTTCACAATTTTCATGGGATTTCGACCAATTCTACATAATTTACTTCAATTTTTGGCCATTTTTATATAAAATACATGGAATTTTGAACAATTCTACACAAATTTCATTGATTTTTGGCCATTTTTTACATAAAATATATGGATTTTTTGTCAACTCTTCACAATATTCATGGGATTTCGACCATTCTACATAATTTACTTCAATTTTTGGCCATTTTTATATAAAAATGCATGGAGTTTTTGGATAATTCTACACAAATTTCATGGATAATAGGCCCATTTTTACTCAAATTACATGGATTTTTGACCATAATTACATAATTTACATGAATTTATGGATTTTTAAATAAAATACATGGATTTTTGGACAATTCTTCACGAATTACATGAGGTTTTGCAATTTTTACAGATAATACATGGATTTTTGACCATTTTTACAGATAATACATGGATTTTTGTCACCTCTTCACAATTATCATGGGATTTCGACCAATTCTACATAATTTACTTCAATTTTTTGATATTTTTACAAAAATTACATGGATTTTTGACCATTATTACAGAATTTATATGAATTTTTGACCATTTTTTACAGATAATATATGGATTTTTGTCAACTCTTCACAATTTTCATGGGATTTCGACCAATTCTACATAATTTACTTTTATTTTTTGGCCATTTTTATATAAAAATACATGGAATTTTGAACAATTTCTACACAAATTTCATTGATTTTTGGCCATTTTTATATAAAATACATGGAATTTTGAACAATTCTACACAAATTTTCATGGATAATTGGCCATTTTTACTGAAATTACATGGATTTTTGACCATAATTACATAATTTACATGAATTTATGGCCATTTTTAAATAAAATACATGGATTTTTGGACAATTCTTCACGAATTACATGGGGTTTTTGCAATTTTTACAGATAATACATAGATTTTGACCATTTTTACAGATAATACATGGATTTTTGTCAACTCTTCACAATTTTCATGGGATTTCGACCAATTCTACATTATTTACTTCAATTTTTTGACATTTTTTACATAAATTACATGGATTTTTGACCATTATTACAGAATTTACATGAATTTATGGATTTTTAAATAAAATACATGGATTTTTGGACAATTCTTCACGAATTACATGAGGTTTTTTGCAATTTTTACAGATAATACATGGATTTTTGACCATTTTTACAGATAATACATGGATTTTTGTCAACTCTTCACAATTTTTCATGGGATTTCGACCATTCTATATATTTTACTTCAATTTTTGGCCAATTTTACATAAAATGCATGGAGTTTTGGACAATTCTACACAAATTTCATGGATAATTGGCCATTTTTACTCAAATTACATGGATTTTTGACCATCATTACATAATTTACATGAATTTATGGCCATTTTTTACATAAAATATATGGATTATTGGACAATCCTACACAATTTTCATGGGATTTCGACCAATTCTACATATTTTACTTCAATTTTTGTCCAATTTTACATAAAATGCATGGAGTTTTGGACAATTTCTACACAAATTACATGGATTTTTGGCCATTTTTTACATAAAATATATGGATTATTGGACAATCCTACACAATTTTCATGGGATTTCGACCAATTCTACATAATTTACTTCAATTTTTTGATATTTTTACATAAATTACATGGAGTTTTGGACAATTTTACACAAATTTCATGGATTTTTGGCCATTATTACATAATTTTCATGGATATATGGACATTTCTACACAAATTTCATTGATTTTTGGCCATTTTTACATAAAATATATGGATTTTTTGTCAACTCTTCACAATTTTCATGGATTTCGACCAATTCTACATAATTTACTTCAATTTTTGGCCATTTTTATATAAAATACATGGAATTTTGAACAATTCTACACAAATTTCATTGATTTTTGGCCATTTTTATATAAAATTTATGGATTTTTGTCAACTCTTCACAATATTCATGGGATTTCGACCAATTCTACATAATTTACTTCAATTTTTGGCCATTTTTATATAAAATACAAGGAATTTTGGACAATTCTTCACGAATTACATGGGGTTTTTGCCTTTTTTACAGATAATACATGGATTTTTGACCATTTTTACATAAAATATATGGATTTTTGTCAACTCTTCACAATTTTCATGGGATTTCGACCAATTCTATATATTTTACTTCAATTTTTGGCCAATTTTACATAAAATGCATGGAGTTTTTGGACAATTCTACACAAATTTCATGGATAATTGGCCATTTTTACTCAAATTACATGGATTTTTGACCATAATTACATAATTTACATGAATTTATGGCCATTTTTAAATAAAATACATGGATTTTTGGACAATTCTTCACGAATTACATGGGGTTTTTGCAATTTTTACAGATAATACATAGATTTTTGACCATTTTTACAGATAATACATGGATTTTTGTCAACTCTTCACAATTTTCATGGGATTTCGACCAATTCTACATTATTTACTTCAATTTTTTGACATTTTTACATAAATTACATGGATTTTTTGACCATTATTACAGAATTTAACATGAATTTATGGATTTTTAAATAAAATACATGGATTTTTGGACAATTCTTCACGAATTACATGAGGTTTTTTGCAATTTTTACAGATAATACATGGATTTTTGTCAACTCTTCACAATTTTCATGGGATTTCGACCAATTCTATATATTTTACTTCAATTTTTGGCCAATTTTACATAAAATGCATGGAGTTTTGGACAATTCCTACACAAATTTCATGGATAATTGGCCATTTTTACTCAAATTACATGGATTTTTGACCATAATTACATAATTTACATGAATTTATGGCCATTTTTAAATAAAATACATGGAATTTTGAACAATTCTACACAAATTTCATTGATTTTTGGCCATTTTTACATAAAATATATGGATTTTTGTCAACTCTTCACAATTTTCATGGGATTTCGACCAATTCTACATAATTTACTTCAATTTTTGGCCATTTTTATATAAAATACATGGAATTTTGGACAATTCTACACAAATTACATGGAATTTTTGGCCATTTTTACATAAAATATATGGATTATTGGACAATCCTACACAATTTTCTTGGGATTTCGACCAATTCTACATAATTTACTTCAATTTTTGGCCATTTTTATATAAAATACATGGAATTTTGAACAATTCTACACAAACTACATGGATTTTTGGCCATTTTTACAAAAATTACATGGATTTTTGACCATTATTACAGAATTTTCATGGATATATGGACATTTCTACACAAATTTCATTGATTTTTGGCCATTTTTACATAAAATATATGGATTTTTGTCAACTCTTCACGAATTACATGGGGTTTTTTGCCTTTTTTTACAGATAATACATGATTTTTGACCATTTTTACATAAAATATATGGATTTTTGTCAACTCTTCACAATTTTCATGGGATTTCGACCAATTCTACATAATTTACTTCAATTTTTGGCCATTTTTATATAAAATACATGGAATTTTGAACATTCTACACAAATTTCATTGATTTTTGGCCATTTTTACATAAAATATATGGATTTTTGTCAACTCTTCACAATTATCATGGGATTTCGACCAATTCTACATAATTTACTTCAATTTTTTTGATATTTTTACATAAATTACATGGAATTTTGGACAATTTACACAAATTTCATGGATTTTTGGCCATTATTACATAATTTTCATGGATATATGGACATTTCTACACAAATTACATGGATTTTTGGTCATTTTTACATAAAATATATGGATTATTGGACAATCCTACACAATTTTCATGGGATTTCGACCAATTCTACATAATTTACTTCAATTTTTGGCCATTTTTATATAAAATGCATGGAGTTTTGGACAATTCTACACAAATTTCATGGATAATTGGCCATTTTTACTCAAATTACATGGATTTTTGGCCATTTTTACAAAAATTACATGGATTTTTGACCATTATTACAGAATTTATATGAATTTTTGGCCATTTTTTACATAAAATACTTGAATTTTGGCCATTTTTACAGATAATACAACGAATTTTGACCATTTTAACAGATAATATATGGATTTTTGTCAACTCTTCACAATTTTCATGGGATTTCGACCAATTCTACATAATTTACTTCAATTTTTGGCCATTTTTATATAAAATGCATGTAGTTTTGGACAATTCTACACAAATTTCATGGATAATTGGCCATTTTTACTCAAATTACATGGATTTTTGACCATAATTACATAATTTACATGAATTTAATGGCCATTTTTAAATAAAATACATGGATTTTTGGACATTTCTTCACGAATTACATGGGGTTTTTGCAATTTTTACAGATAATACATAGATTTTTGACCATTTTTACAGATAAAACATGGATTTTTGTCAACTCTTCACAATTTTCATGGGATTTCGACCAATTCTACATAATTTACTTCAATTTTTGGCCATTTTTATATAAAATACATGGAATTTTGAACAATTCTACACAAATTTCATTGATTTTTGGCCATTTTTACATAAAATATATGGATTTTTTGTCAACTCTTCACAATATTCATGGGATTTCGACCAATTCTACATAATTTACTTCAATTTTTGGCCATTTTTATATAAAATACATGGAATTTTGAACAATTCTACACAAATTTCATTGATTTTTGGCCATTTTTACATAAAATATATGGATTTTTGTCAACTCTTCACAATATTCATGGGATTTCGACCAATTCTACATAATTTACTTCAATTTTTGGCCATTTTTATATAAAATACAAGGAATTTTGGACAATTCTTCACGAATTACATGAGGTTTTTGCAATTTTTACAGATAATACATGGATTTTTGACCATTTTTACAGATAATACATGGATTTTTGTCAACTCTTCACAATTTTCATGGGATTTCGACCAATTCTACATTATTTACTTCAATTTTTTGACATTTTTACATAAAATGCATGGAGTTTTGGACAATTCTACACAAATTTCATGGATAATTGGCCATTTTTACTCAAATTACATGGATTTTTGACCATAATTACATAATTTACATGAATTTATGGCCATTTTTAAATAAAATACATGGATTTTTGGACAATTCTTCACGAATTACATGGGGTTTTTGCAATTTTTACAGATAATACATAGATTTTTGACCATTTTTACAGATAATACATGGATTTTTGTCAACTCTTCACAATTTTCATGGGATTTCGACCAATTCTACATTATTTACTTCAATTTTTTGACATTTTTACATAAAATGCATGGAGTTTTGGACAATTCTACACAAATTTCATGGATAATTGGCCATTTTTACTCAAATTACATGGATTTTTGACCATAATTACATAATTTACATGAATTTATGGCCATTTTTAAATAAAATACATGGAATTTTGAACAATTCTACACAAATTTCATTGATTTTTGGCCATTTTTACATAAAATATATGGATTTTTGTCAACTCTTCACAATTTTCATGGGATTTCGACCAATTCTACATAATTTACTTCAATTTTTGGCCATTTTTATATAAAATACATGGAATTTTGGACAATTCTACACAAATTACATGGATTTTTGGCCATTTTTACATAAAATATATGGATTATTGGACAATCCTACACAATTTTCATGGGATTTCGACCAATTCTACATAATTTACTTCAATTTTTTGATATTTTTACATAAATTACATGGAATTTTGGACAATTTTACACAAATTTCATGGATTTTTGGCCATTATTACATAATTTTCATGGATATATGGACATTTCTACACAAATTTCATTGATTTTTGGCCATTTTTACATAAAATATATGGATTTTTGTCAACTCTTCACAATTTTCATGGGATTTCGACCAATTCCTACATAATTTACTTCAATTTTTGGCCATTTTTTATATAAAATACATGGAATTTTGAACAATTCTACACAAATTTCATTGATTTTTGGCCATTTTTTACATAAAATATATGGATTTTTTGTCAACTCTTCACAATATTCATGGGATTTCGACCAATTCTACATAATTTACTTCAATTTTTGGCCATTTTTATATAAAATACAAGGAATTTTGGACAATTCTTCACGAATTACATGAGGTTTTTGCAATTTTTACAGATAATACATGGATTTTTGACCATTTTTACAGATAATACATGGATTTTTGTCAACTCTTCACAATTTGTCATGGGATTTCGACCAATTCTATATATTTTACTTCAATTTTTGGCCAATTTTACATAAAATGCATGGAGTTTTGGACAATTCTACACAAATTTCATGGATAATTGGCCATTTTTTACTCAAATTACATGGATTTTTTGACCATAATTACATAATTTACATGAATTTATGGCCATTTTTAAATAAAATACATGGATTTTTGGACAATTCTTCACGAATTACATGGGGTTTTTGCAATTTTTACAGATAATACATAGATTTTTGACCATTTTTACAGATAATACATGGATTTTTTGTCAACTCTTCACAATTTTCATGGGATTTCGACCAATTCTACATTATTTACTTCAATTTTTGGCCAATTTTACATAAAATGCATGGAGTTTTGGACAATTCTACACAAATTTCATGGATAATTGCCATTTTTACTCAAATTACATGGATTTTTGACCATAATTACATAATTTACATGAATTTATGGCCATTTTTAAATAAAATACATGGAATTTTGAACAATTCTACACAAATTTCATTGATTTTTGGCCATTTTTTACATAAAATATATGGATTTTTGTCAACTCTTCACAATTTTCATGGGATTTCGACCAATTCTACATAATTTACTTCAATTTTTGGCCATTTTTATATAAAATACATGGAATTTTGGACAATTCTACACAAATTACATGGATTTTTTGGCCATTTTTACATAAAATATATGGATTATTGGACAATCCTACACAATTTTCCTTGGGATTTCGACCAATTCTACATAATTTACTTCAATTTTTGGCCATTTTATATAAAATACATGGAATTTTGAACAATTCTACACAAACTACATGGATTTTTGGCCATTTTTTACAAAAATTACATGGATTTTTGACCATTATTACAGAATTTTCATGGATATATGGACATTTCTACACAAATTTCATTGATTTTTGGCCATTTTTACATAAAATATATGGATTTTTGTCAACTCTTCACGAATTACATGGGGTTTTTTGCCTTTTTTACAGATAATACATGGATTTTTGACCATTTTTACATAAAATATATGGATTTTTGTCAACTCTTCACAATTTTCATGGGATTTCGACCAATTCTACATAATTTACTTCAATTTTTGGCCATTTTTATATAAAATACATGGAATTTTGAACAATTCTACACAAATTTCATTGATTTTTGGCCATTTTTTACATAAAATATATGGATTTTTGTCAACTCTTCACAATTATCATGGGATTTCGACCAATTCTACATTAATTTACTTCAATTTTTTGATATTTTTACATAAATTACATGGAATTTTGGACAATTTTACACAAATTTCATGGATTTTTGGCCATTATTACATAATTTTCATGGATATATGGACATTTCTACACAAATTACATGGATTTTTGGTCATTTTTACATAAAATATATGGATTATTGGACAATCCTACACAATTTTCATGGGATTTCGACCAATTCTACATAATTTACTTCAATTTTTGGCCATTTTTATATAAAATGCATGGAGTTTTGGACAATTCTACACAAATTTCATGGATAATTGGCCATTTTTACTCAAATTACATGGATTTTTGGCCATTTTTTACAAAAATTACATGGATTTTTGACCATTATTACAGAATTTATATGAATTTTTGGCCATTTTTACATAAAATACTTGAATTTTGGCCATTTTTTACAGATAATACAACGAATTTTGACCATTTTAACAGATAATATATGGATTTTTGTCAACTCTTCACAATTTTCATGGGATTTTCGACCATTTCTACATAATTTACTTCAATTTTTTGGCCATTTTTATATAAAATGCATGGAGTTTTGGACAATTCTACACAAATTTCATGGATAATTGGCCATTTTTACTCAAATTACATGGATTTTGACCATAATTACATAATTTACATGAATTTATGGCCATTTTTAAATAAAATTACATGGATTTTTGGACATTTCTTCACGAATTACATGGGGTTTTTGCAATTTTTACAGATAATACATAGATTTTTGACCATTTTTACAGATAATACATGGATTTTTGTCAACTCTTCACAATTTTCATGGGATTTCGACCAATTCTACATAATTTACTTCAATTTTTGGCCATTTTTATATAAAATACATGGAATTTTGAACAATTCTACACAATTTCATTGATTTTTGGCCATTTTTACATAAAATATATGGGATTTTTGTCAACTCTTCACAATATTCATGGGATTTCGACCAATTCTACATAATTTACTTCAATTTTTGGCCATTTTTATATAAAATACATGGAATTTTGAACAATTCTACACAAATTTCATTGATTTTTGGCCATTTTTTACATAAAATATATGGATTTTTGTCAACTCTTCACAATATTATTCATGGGATTTCGACCAATTCTACATAATTTACTTCAATTTTTGGCCATTTTTATATAAAATACAAGGAATTTTGGACAATTCTTCACGAATTACATGAGGTTTTTTGCAATTTTTACAGATAATACATAGATTTTTGACCATTTTTACAGATAATACATGGATTTTTTGTCAACTCTTCACAATTTTCCATGGGATTTCGACCAATTCTACATTATTTACTTCAATTTTTTGACATTTTTACATAAAATGCATGGAGTTTTGGACAATTCTACACAAATTTCATGGAATAATTGGCCATTTTTACTCAAATTACATGGATTTTTGACCATAATTACATAATTTACATGAATTTATGGCCATTTTTAAATAAAATACATGGAATTTTGAACAATTCTACACAAATTTCATTGATTTTTGGCCATTTTTACATAAAATATATGGATTTTTGTCAACTCTTCACAATTTTCATGGGGATTTCGACCAATTCTACATAATTTACTTCAATTTTTGGCCATTTTTTATATAAAATACATGGAATTTTGGACAATTCTACACAAATTACATGGATTTTTTGGCCATTTTTACATAAAATATATGGATTATTGGACAATCCTACACAATTTTCATGGGATTTCGACCAATTCTACATAATTTACTTCAATTTTTTGATATTTTTACATAAATTACATGGAATTTTGGACAATTTTACACAAATTTCATGGATTTTTGGCCATTATTACATAATTTTCATGGATATATGGACATTTCTACACAAATTTCATTGATTTTTGGCCATTTTTTACATAAAATATATGGATTTTTGTCAACTCTTCACAATTTTCATGGGATTTCGACCAATTCTACATAATTTACTTCAATTTTTGGCCATTTTTATATAAAATACATGGAATTTTGAACAATTCTACACAAATTTCATTGATTTTTGGCCATTTTTACATAAAATATATGGATTTTTGTCAACTCTTCACAATATTCATGGGATTTCGACCAATTCTACATAATTTACTTCAATTTTTGGCCATTTTTATATAAAATACAAGGAATTTTGGACAATTCTTCACGAATTACATGAGGTTTTTGCAATTTTTACAGATAATACATGGATTTTTGACCATTTTTACAGATAATACATGGATTTTTGTCAACTCTTCACAATTTCATGGGATTTCGACCAATTCTATATATTTTACTTCAATTTTTGGCCAATTTTACATAAAATGCATGGAGTTTTGGACAATTCTACACAAATTTCATGGATAATTGGCCATTTTTACTCAAATTACATGGATTTTTTGACCATAATTACATAATTTACATGAATTTATGGCCATTTTTAAATAAAATACATGGATTTTTTGGACAATTCTTCACGAATTACATGGGGTTTTTGCAATTTTTACAGATAATACATAGATTTTTGACCATTTTTACAGATAATACATGGATTTTTATCAACTCTTCACAATTTTCATGGGATTTCGACCAATTCTACATTATTTACTTCAATTTTTTGACATTTTTACATAAATTACATGGATTTTTGACCATTATTACAGAATTTACATGAATTTATGGATTTTTAAATAAAATACATGGATTTTTGGACAATTCTTCACAAATTACATGAGGTTTTTGCAATTTTTACAGATAATACATGGATTTTTGTCAACTCTTCACAATTTTCATGGGATTTCGACCAATTCTATATATTTTACTTCAATTTTTGGCCAATTTTACATAAAATGCATGGAGTTTTGGACAATTCTACACAAATTTCATGGATAATTGGCCATTTTTACTCAAATTACATGGATTTTTGACCATAATTACATAATTTACATGAATTTATGGCCATTTTTAAATAAAATACATGGAATTTTGAACAATTCTACACAAATTTCATTGATTTTTGGCCATTTTTACATAAAATATATGGATTTTTGTCAACTCTTCACAATTTTCATGGGATTTCGACCAATTCTACATAATTTACTTCAATTTTTGGCCATTTTTATATAAAATACATGGAATTTTGGACAATTCTACACAAATTACATGGATTTTTGGCCATTTTTACATAAAATATATGGATTATTGGACAATCCTACACAATTTTCTTGGGATTTCGACCAATTCTACATAATTTACTTCAATTTTTGGCCATTTTTATATAAATACATGGAATTTTGAACAATTCTACACAAACTACATGGATTTTTGGCCATTTTTACAAAAATTACATGGATTTTTGACCATTATTACAGAATTTTCATGGATATATGGACATTTCTACACAAATTTCATTGATTTTTGGCCATTTTTACATAAAATATATGGATTTTTGTCAACTCTTCACGAATTACATGGGGTTTTTGCCTTTTTTACAGATAATACATGGATTTTTGACCATTTTTACATAAAATATATGGATTTTTGTCAACTCTTCACAATTTTCATGGGATTTCGACCAATTCTACATAATTTACTTCAATTTTTGGCCATTTTTATATAAAATACATGGAATTTTGAACAATTCTACACAAATTTCATTGATTTTTGGCCATTTTTACATAAAATATATGGATTTTTGTCAACTCTTCACAATTATCATGGGATTTCGACCAATTCTACATAATTTACTTCAATTTTTTGATATTTTTACATAAATTACATGGAATTTTGGACAATTTTACACAAATTTCATGGATTTTTGGCCATTATTACATAATTTTCATGGATATATGGACATTTCTACACAAATTACATGGATTTTTGGTCATTTTTACATAAAATATATGGATTATTGGACAATCCTACACAATTTTCATGGGATTTCGGACCAATTCTACATAATTTACTTCAATTTTTGGCCATTTTTATATAAAATGCATGGAGTTTTGGACAATTCTACACAAATTTCATGGATAATTGGCCATTTTTACTCAAATTACATGGATTTTTGGCCATTTTTACAAAAATTACATGGATTTTTGACCATTATTACAGAATTTATATGAATTTTTGGCCATTTTTACATAAAATACTTGAATTTTGGCCATTTTTACAGATAATACAACGAATTTTGACCATTTTAACAGATAATATATGGATTTTTGTCAACTCTTCACAATTTTCATGGGATTTCGACCAATTCTACATAATTTACTTCAATTTTTGGCCATTTTTATATAAAATGCATGGAGTTTTGGACAATTCTACACAAATTTCATGGATAATTGGCCATTTTTACTCAAATTACATGGATTTTTGACCATAATTACATAATTTACATGAATTTATGGCCATTTTTAAATAAAATACATGGATTTTTGGACATTTCTTCACGAATTACATGGGGTTTTTGCAATTTTTACAGATAATACATAGATTTTTGACCATTTTTACAGATAATACATGGATTTTTGTCAACTCTTCACAATTTTCATGGGATTTCGACCAATTCTACATAATTTACTTCAATTTTTGGCCATTTTTATATAAAATACATGGAATTTTGAACAATTCTACACAAATTTCATTGATTTTTGGCCATTTTTTACATAAAATATATGGATTTTTGTCAACTCTTCACAATATTCATGGGATTTCGACCAATTCTACATAATTTACTTCAATTTTTGGCCATTTTTATATAAAATACATGGAATTTTGAACAATTCTACACAAATTTCATTGATTTTTGGCCATTTTTTACATAAAATATATGGATTTTTGTCAACTCTTCACAATATTCATGGGATTTCGACCAATTCTACATAATTTACTTCAATTTTTGGCCATATTTTATATAAAATACAAGGAATTTTGGACAATTCTTCACGAATTACATGAGGTTTTTGCAATTTTTACAGATAATACATGGATTTTTGACCATTTTTACAGATAATACATGGATTTTTGTCAACTCTTCACAATTTTCATGGGATTTCGACCAATTCTATATATTTTACTTCAATTTTTGGCCAATTTTACATAAAATGCATGGAGTTTTGGACAATTCTACACAAATTTCATGGATAATTGGCCATTTTTACTCAAATTACATGGATTTTTGACCATAATTACATAATTTACATGAATTTATGGCCATTTTTAAATAAAATACATGGATTTTTGGACAATTCTTCACGAATTACATGGGGTTTTTGCAATTTTTACAGATAATACATAGATTTTTGACCATTTTTACAGATAATACATGGATTTTTGTCAACTCTTCACAATTTTCATGGGATTTCGACCAATTCTACATTATTTACTTCAATTTTTTGACATTTTTACATAAATTACATGGATTTTTGACCATTATTACAGAATTTACATGGATTTATGGATTTTTAAATAAAATACATGGATTTTTGGACAATTCTTCACGAATTACATGAGGTTTTTGCAATTTTTACAGATAATACATGGATTTTTTGTCAACTCTTCACAATTTTCATGGGATTTCGACCAATTCTATATATTTTACTTCAATTTTTGGCCAATTTTACATAAAATGCATGGAGTTTTGGACAATTCTACACAAATTTCATGGATAATTGGCCATTTTTACTCAAATTACATGGATTTTTGACCATAATTACATAATTTACATGAATTTATGGCCATTTTTAAATAAAATACATGGAATTTTGAACAATTCTACACAAATTTCATTGATTTTTGGCCATTTTTACATAAAATATATGGATTTTTGTCAACTCTTCACAATTTTCATGGGATTTCGACCAATTCTACATAATTTACTTCAATTTTTGGCCATTTTTATATAAAATACATGGAATTTTGGACAATTCTACACAAATTACATGGATTTTTGGCCATTTTTTACATAAAATATATGGATTATTGGACAATCCTACACAATTTTCATGGGATTTCGACCAATTCTACATAATTTACTTCAATTTTTTGATATTTTTACATAAATTACATGGAATTTTGGACAATTTTACACAAATTTCATGGATTTTTGGCCATTATTACATAATTTTCATGGATATAAGGACATTTCTACACAAATTTCATTGATTTTTGGCCATTTTTACATAAAATATATGGATTTTTGTCAACTCTTCACAATTTTCATGGGATTTCGACCAATTCTACATAATTTACTTCAATTTTTGGCCATTTTTATATAAAATACATGGAATTTTGAACAATTCTACACAAATTTCATTGATTTTTGGCCATTTTTACATAAAATATATGGATTTTTGTCAACTCTTCACAATATTCATGGGATTTCGACCAATTCTACATAATTTACTTCAATTTTTGGCCATTTTTATATAAAATACAAGGAATTTTGGACAATTCTTCACGAATTACATGAGGTTTTTGCAATTTTTACAGATAATACATGGATTTTTGACCATTATTACAGAATTTACATGAATTTATGGATTTTTAAATAAAATACATGGATTTTTGGACAATTCTTCACGAATTACATGAGGTTTTTGCAATTTTTACAGATAATACATGGATTTTTGTCAACTCTTCACAATTTTCATGGGATTTCGACCAATTCTATATATTTTACTTCAATTTTTGGCCAATTTTACATAAAATGCATGGAGTTTTGGACAATTCTACACAAATTTCATGGATAATTGGCCATTTTTACTCAAATTACATGGATTTTTGACCATAATTACATAATTTACATGAATTTATGGCCATTTTTAAATAAAATACATGGAATTTTGAACAATTCTACACAAATTTCATTGATTTTTGGCCATTTTTACATAAAATATATGGATTTTTGTCAACTCTTCACAATTTTCATGGGATTTCGACCAATTCTACATAATTTACTTCAATTTTTGGCCATTTTTATATAAAATACATGGAATTTTGGACAATTCTACACAAATTACATGGATTTTTGGCCATTTTTACATAAAATATATGGATTTTTGTCAACTCTTCACAATTTTCATGGGATTTCGACCAATTCTATATATTTTACTTCAATTTTTTGACATTTTTACATAAATTACATGGATTTTTGACCATTATTACAGAATTTACATGAATTTATGGATTTTTAAATAAAATACATGGATTTTTGGACAATTCTTCACGAATTACATGAGGTTTTTGCAATTTTTTACAGATAATACATGGATTTTTGTCAACTCTTCACAATTTTCATGGGATTTCGACCAATTCTATATATTTTACTTCAATTTTTGGCCAATTTTACATAAAATGCATGGAGTTTTGGACAATTCTACACAAATTTCATGGATAATTGGCCATTTTTTACTCAAATTACATGGATTTTTGACCATAATTACATAATTTACATGAATTTATGGCCATTTTTAAATAAAATACATGGAATTTTGAACAATTCTACACAAATTTCATTGATTTTTGGCCATTTTTACATAAAATATATGGATTTTTGTCAACTCTTCACAATTTTCATGGGATTTCGACCAATTCTACATAATTTACTTCAATTTTTGGCCATTTTTATATAAAATACATGGAATTTTGGACAATTCTACACAAATTACATGGATTTTTGGCCATTTTTTACATAAAATATATGGATTATTGGACAATCCTACACAATTTTCATGGGATTTCGACCAATTCTACATAATTTACTTCAATTTTTTGATATTTTTACATAAATTACATGGAATTTTGGACAATTTTACACAAATTTCATGGATTTTTGGCCATTATTACATAATTTTCATGGATATATGGACATTTCTACACAAATTTCATTGATTTTTGGCCATTTTTACATAAAATATATGGATTTTTGTCAACTCTTCACAATTTTCATGGGATTTCGACCAATTCTACATAATTTACTTCAATTTTTGGCCATTTTTATATAAAATACATGGAATTTTGAACAATTCTACACAAATTTCATTGATTTTTGGCCATTTTTACATAAAATATATGGATTTTTGTCAACTCTTCACAATATTCATGGGATTTCGACCAATTCTACATAATTTACTTCAATTTTTGGCCATTTTTATATAAAATACAAGGAATTTTGGACAATTCTTCACGAATTACATGAGGTTTTTGCAATTTTTACAGATAATACATGGATTTTTGACCATTTTTACAGATAATACATGGATTTTTGTCAACTCTTCACAATTTTCATGGGATTTCGACCAATTCTATATATTTTACTTCAATTTTTGGCCAATTTTACATAAAATGCATGGAGTTTTGGACAATTCTACACAAATTTCATGGATAATTGGCCATTTTTACTCAAATTACATGGATTTTTGACCATAATTACATAATTTACATGAATTTATGGCCATTTTTAAATAAAATACATGGATTTTTGGACAATTCTTCACGAATTACATGGGGTTTTTGCAATTTTTACAGATAATACATAGATTTTTGACCATTTTTACAGATAATACATGGATTTTTGTCAACTCTTCACAATTTTCATGGGATTTCGACCAATTCTACATTATTTACTTCAATTTTTTGACATTTTTACATAAATTACATGGATTTTTGACCATTATTACAGAATTTACATGAATTTATGGATTTTTAAATAAAATACATGGATTTTTGGACAATTCTTCACGAATTACATGAGGTTTTTGCAATTTTTACAGATAATACATGGATTTTTGTCAACTCTTCACAATTTTCATGGGATTTCGACCAATTCTATATATTTTACTTCAATTTTTGGCCAATTTTACATAAAATGCATGGAGTTTTGGACAATTCTACACAAATTTCATGGATAATTGGCCATTTTTACTCAAATTACATGGTTTTTTGACCATAATTACATAATTTACATGAATTTATGGCCATTTTTAAATAAAATACATGGAATTTTGAACAATTCTACACAAATTTCATTGATTTTTGGCCATTTTTACATAAAATATATGGATTTTTGTCAACTCTTCACAATTTTCATGGGATTTCGACCAATTCTACATAATTTACTTCAATTTTTGGCCATTTTTATATAAAATACATGGAATTTTGGACAATTCTACACAAATTACATGGATTTTTGGCCATTTTTACATAAAATATATGAATTATTGGACAATCCTACACAATTTTCATGGGATTTCGACCAATTCTACATAATTTACTTCAATTTTTTGATATTTTTACATAAATTACATGGAATTTTGGACAATTTTACACAAATTTCATGGATTTTTGGCCATTATTACATAATTTTCATGGATATATGGACATTTCTACACAAATTTCATTGATTTTTGGCCATTTTTACATAAAATATATGGATTTTTGTCAACTCTTCACAATTTTCATGGGATTTCGACCAATTCTACATAATTTACTTCAATTTTTGGCCATTTTTATATAAAATACATGGAATTTTGAACAATTCTACACAAATTTCATTGATTTTTGGCCATTTTTACATAAAATATATGGATTTTTGTCAACTCTTCACAATATTCATGGGATTTCGACCAATTCTACATAATTTACTTCAATTTTTGGCCATTTTTATATAAAATACAAGGAATTTTGGACAATTCTTCACGAATTACATGAGGTTTTTGCAATTTTTACAGATAATACATGGATTTTTGACCATTTTTACAGATAATACATGGATTTTTGTCAACTCTTCACAATTTTCATGGGATTTCGACCAATTCTATATATTTTACTTCAATTTTTGGCCAATTTTACATAAAATGCATGGAGTTTTGGACAATTCTACACAAATTTCATGGATAATTGGCCATTTTTACTCAAATTACATGGATTTTTGACCATAATTACATAATTTACATGAATTTATGGCCATTTTTAAATAAAATACATGGATTTTTGGACAATTCTTCACGAATTACATGGGGTTTTTGCAATTTTTACAGATAATACATAGATTTTTGACCATTTTTACAGATAATACATGGATTTTTGTCAACTCTTCACAATTTTCATGGGATTTCGACCAATTCTACATTATTTACTTCAATTTTTTGACATTTTTACATAAATTACATGGATTTTTGACCATTATTACAGAATTTACATGAATTTATGGATTTTTAAATAAAATACATGGATTTTTGGACAATTCTTCACGAATTACATGAGGTTTTTGCAATTTTTACAGATAATACATGGATTTTTGTCAACTCTTCACAATTTTCATGGGATTTCGACCAATTCTATATATTTTACTTCAATTTTTGGCCAATTTTACATAAAATGCATGGAGTTTTGGACAATTCTACACAAATTTCATGGATAATTGGCCATTTTTACTCAAATTACATGGATTTTTGACCATAATTACATAATTTACATGAATTTATGGCCATTTTTAAATAAAATACATGGAATTTTGAACAATTCTACACAAATTTCATTGATTTTTGGCCATTTTTACATAAAATATATGGATTTTTGTCAACTCTTCACAATTTTCATGGGATTTCGACCAATTCTACATAATTTACTTCAATTTTTGGCCATTTTTATATAAAATACATGGAATTTTGGACAATTCTACACAAATTACATGGATTTTTGGCCATTTTTACATAAAATATATGGATTATTGGACAATCCTACACAATTTTCTTGGGATTTCGACCAATTCTACATAATTTACTTCAATTTTTGGCCATTTTTATATAAAATACATTGAATTTTGAACAATTCTACACAAACTACATGGATTTTTGGCCATTTTTACAAAAATTACATGGATTTTTGACCATTATTACAGAATTTTCATGGATATATGGACATTTCTACACAAATTTCATTGATTTTTGGCCATTTTTACATAAAAATATATGGATTTTTGTCAACTCTTCACGAATTACATGGGGTTTTTGCCTTTTTTACAGATAATACATGGATTTTTGACCATTTTTACATAAAATATATGGATTTTTGTCAACTCTTCACAATTTTCATGGGATTTCGACCAATTCTACATAATTTACTTCAATTTTTGGCCATTTTTATATAAAATACATGGAATTTTGAACAATTCTACACAAATTTCATTGATTTTTGGCCATTTTTACATAAAATATATGGATTTTTGTCAACTCTTCACAATATTCATGGGATTTCGACCAATTCTACATAATTTACTTCAATTTTTGGCCATTTTTATATAAAATGCATGGAGTTTTGGATAATTCTACACAAATTTCATGGATAATAGGCCATTTTTACTCAAATTACATGGATTTTTGACCATAATTACATAATTTACATGAATTTATGGCCATTTTTAAATAAAATACATGGATTTTTGGACAATTCTTCACGAATTACATGGGGTTTTTGCAATTTTTAAATAAAATACATGGAATTTTGAACAATTCTACACAAATTTCATTGATTTTTGGCCATTTTTACATAAAATATATGGATTTTTGTCAACTCTTCACAATTTTCATGGGATTTCGACCAATTCTACATAATTTACTTCAATTTTTGGCCATTTTTATATAAAATACATGGAATTTTGGACAATTCTACACAAATTACATGGATTTTTGGCCATTTTTACATAAAATATATGGATTATTGGACAATCCTACACAATTTTCATGGGATTTCGACCAATTCTACATAATTTACTTCAATTTTTTGATATTTTTACATAAATTACATGGAATTTTGAACAATTCTACACAAATTTCATTGATTTTTGGCCATTTTTACATAAAATATATGGATTTTTGTCAACTCTTCACAATATTCATGGGATTTCGACCAATTCTACATAATTTACTTCAATTTTTGGCCATTTTTATATAAAATACATGGAATTTTGAACAATTCTACACAAATTTCATTGATTTTTGGCCATTTTTACATAAAATATATGGATTTTTGTCAACTCTTCACAATATTCATGGGATTTCGACCAATTCTACATAATTTACTTCAATTTTTGGCCATTTTTATATAAAATACAAGGAATTTTGGACAATTCTTCACGAATTACATGAGGTTTTTGCAATTTTTACAGATAATACATGGATTTTTGACCATTTTTACAGATAATACATGGATTTTTGTCAACTCTTCACAATTTTCATGGGATTTCGACCAATTCTATATATTTTACTTCAATTTTTGGCCAATTTTACATAAAATGCATGGAGTTTTGGACAATTCTACACAAATTTCATGGATAATTGGCCATTTTTACTCAAATTACATGGATTTTTGACCATAATTACATAATTTACATGAATTTATGGCCATTTTTAAATAAAATACATGGATTTTTGGACAATTCTTCACGAATTACATGGGGTTTTTGCAATTTTTACAGATAATACATAGATTTTTGACCATTTTTACAGATAATACATGGATTTTTGTCAACTCTTCACAATTTTCATGGGATTTCGACCAATTCTACATTATTTACTTCAATTTTTTGACATTTTTACATAAATTACATGGATTTTTGACCATTATTACAGAATTTACATGAATTTATGGATTTTTAAATAAAATACATGGATTTTTGGACAATTCTTCACGAATTACATGAGGTTTTTGCAATTTTTACAGATAATACATGGATTTTTGTCAACTCTTCACAATTTTCATGGGATTTCGACCAATTCTATATATTTTACTTCAATTTTTGGCCAATTTTACATAAAATGCATGGAGTTTTGGACAATTCTACACAAATTTCATGGATAATTGGCCATTTTTACTCAAATTACATGGATTTTTGACCATAATTACATAATTTACATGAATTTATGGCCATTTTTAAATAAAATACATGGAATTTTGAACAATTCTACACAAATTTCATTGATTTTTGGCCATTTTTACATAAAATATATGGATTTTTGTCAACTCTTCACAATTTTCATGGGATTTCGACCAATTCTACATAATTTACTTCAATTTTTGGCCATTTTTATATAAAATACATGGAATTTTGGACAATTCTACACAAATTACATGGATTTTTGGCCATTTTTACATAAAATATATGGATTATTGGACAATCCTACACAATTTTCATGGGATTTCGACCAATTCTACATAATTTACTTCAATTTTTTGATATTTTTACATAAATTACATGGAATTTTGGACAATTTTACACAAATTTCATGGATTTTTGGCCATTATTACATAATTTTCATGGATATAAGGACATTTCTACACAAATTTCATTGATTTTTGGCCATTTTTACATAAAATATATGGATTTTTGTCAACTCTTCACAATTTTCATGGGATTTCGACCAATTCTACATAATTTACTTCAATTTTTGGCCATTTTTATATAAAATACATGGAATTTTGAACAATTCTACACAAATTTCATTGATTTTTGGCCATTTTTACATAAAATATATGGATTTTTGTCAACTCTTCACAATATTCATGGGATTTCGACCAATTCTACATAATTTACTTCAATTTTTGGCCATTTTTATATAAAATACAAGGAATTTTGGACAATTCTTCACGAATTACATGAGGTTTTTGCAATTTTTACAGATAATACATGGATTTTTGACCATTATTACAGAATTTACATGAATTTATGGATTTTTAAATAAAATACATGGATTTTTGGACAATTCTTCACGAATTACATGAGGTTTTTGCAATTTTTACAGATAATACATGGATTTTTGTCAACTCTTCACAATTTTCATGGGATTTCGACCAATTCTATATATTTTACTTCAATTTTTGGCCAATTTTACATAAAATGCATGGAGTTTTGGACAATTCTACACAAATTTCATGGATAATTGGCCATTTTTACTCAAATTACATGGATTTTTGACCATAATTACATAATTTACATGAATTTATGGCCATTTTTAAATAAAATACATGGAATTTTGAACAATTCTACACAAATTTCATTGATTTTTGGCCATTTTTACATAAAATATATGGATTTTTGTCAACTCTTCACAATTTTCATGGGATTTCGACCAATTCTACATAATTTACTTCAATTTTTGGCCATTTTTATATAAAATACATGGAATTTTGGACAATTCTACACAAATTACATGGATTTTTGGCCATTTTTACATAAAATATATGGATTTTTGTCAACTCTTCACAATTTTCATGGGATTTCGACCAATTCTATATATTTTACTTCAATTTTTTGACATTTTTACATAAATTACATGGATTTTTGACCATTATTACAGAATTTACATGAATTTATGGATTTTTAAATAAAATACATGGATTTTTGGACAATTCTTCACGAATTACATGAGGTTTTTGCAATTTTTACAGATAATACATGGATTTTTGTCAACTCTTCACAATTTTCATGGGATTTCGACCAATTCTATATATTTTACTTCAATTTTTGGCCAATTTTACATAAAATGCATGGAGTTTTGGACAATTCTACACAAATTTCATGGATAATTGGCCATTTTTACTCAAATTACATGGATTTTTGACCATAATTACATAATTTACATGAATTTATGGCCATTTTTAAATAAAATACATGGAATTTTGAACAATTCTACACAAATTTCATTGATTTTTGGCCATTTTTACATAAAATATATGGATTTTTGTCAACTCTTCACAATTTTCATGGGATTTCGACCAATTCTACATAATTTACTTCAATTTTTGGCCATTTTTATATAAAATACATGGAATTTTGGACAATTCTACACAAATTACATGGATTTTTGGCCATTTTTACATAAAATATATGGATTATTGGACAATCCTACACAATTTTCTTGGGATTTCGACCAATTCTACATAATTTACTTCAATTTTTGGCCATTTTTATATAAAATACATGGAATTTTGAACAATTCTACACAAACTACATGGATTTTTGGCCATTTTTACAAAAATTACATGGATTTTTGACCATTATTACAGAATTTTCATGGATATATGGACATTTCTACACAAATTTCATTGATTTTTGGCCATTTTTACATAAAATATATGGATTTTTGTCAACTCTTCACGAATTACATGGGGTTTTTGCCTTTTTTACAGATAATACATGGATTTTTGACCATTTTTACATAAAATATATGGATTTTTGTCAACTCTTCACAATTTTCATGGGATTTCGACCAATTCTACATAATTTACTTCAATTTTTGGCCATTTTTATATAAAATACATGGAATTTTGAACAATTCTACACAAACTACATGGATTTTTGGCCATTTTTACAAAAATTACATGGATTTTTGACCATTATTACAGAATTTTCATGGATATATGGACATTTCTACACAAATTTCATTGATTTTTGGCCATTTTTACATAAAATATATGGATTTTTGTCAACTCTTCACGAATTACATGGGGTTTTTGCCTTTTTTACAGATAATACATGGATTTTTGACCATTTTTACATAAAATATATGGATTTTTGTCAACTCTTCACAATTTTCATGGGATTTCGACCAATTCTATATATTTTACTTCAATTTTTGGCCAATTTTACATAAAATGCATGGAGTTTTGGACAATTCTACACAAATTTCATGGATAATTGGCCATTTTTACTCAAATTACATGGATTTTTGACCATAATTACATAATTTACATGAATTTATGGCCATTTTTAAATAAAATACATGGAATTTTGAACAATTCTACACAAATTTCATTGATTTTTGGCCATTTTTACATAAAATATATGGATTTTTGTCAACTCTTCACAATTTTCATGGGATTTCGACCAATTCTACATAATTTACTTCAATTTTTGGCCATTTTTATATAAAATACATGGAATTTTGGACAATTCTACACAAATTACATGGATTTTTGGCCATTTTTACATAAAATATATGGATTATTGGACAATCCTACACAATTTTCATGGGATTTCGACCAATTCTACATAATTTACTTCAATTTTTTGATATTTTTACATAAATTACATGGAATTTTGGACAATTTTACACAAATTTCATGGATTTTTGGCCATTATTACATAATTTTCATGGATATAAGGACATTTCTACACAAATTTCATTGATTTTTGGCCATTTTTACATAAAATATATGGATTTTTGTCAACTCTTCACAATTTTCATGGGATTTCGACCAATTCTACATAATTTACTTCAATTTTTGGCCATTTTTATATAAAATACATGGAATTTTGAACAATTCTACACAAATTTCATTGATTTTTGGCCATTTTTACATAAAATATATGGATTTTTGTCAACTCTTCACAATATTCATGGGATTTCGACCAATTCTACATAATTTACTTCAATTTTTGGCCATTTTTATATAAAATACAAGGAATTTTGGACAATTCTTCACGAATTACATGAGGTTTTTGCAATTTTTACAGATAATACATGGATTTTTGACCATTATTACAGAATTTACATGAATTTATGGATTTTTAAATAAAATACATGGATTTTTGGACAATTCTTCACGAATTACATGAGGTTTTTGCAATTTTTACAGATAATACATGGATTTTTGTCAACTCTTCACAATTTTCATGGGATTTCGACCAATTCTATATATTTTACTTCAATTTTTGGCCAATTTTACATAAAATGCATGGAGTTTTGGACAATTCTACACAAATTTCATGGATAATTGGCCATTTTTACTCAAATTACATGGATTTTTGACCATAATTACATAATTTACATGAATTTATGGCCATTTTTAAATAAAATACATGGAATTTTGAACAATTCTACACAAATTTCATTGATTTTTGGCCATTTTTACATAAAATATATGGATTTTTGTCAACTCTTCACAATTTTCATGGGATTTCGACCAATTCTACATAATTTACTTCAATTTTTGGCCATTTTTATATAAAATACATGGAATTTTGGACAATTCTACACAAATTACATGGATTTTTGGCCATTTTTACATAAAATATATGGATTTTTGTCAACTCTTCACAATTTTCATGGGATTTCGACCAATTCTATATATTTTACTTCAATTTTTTGACATTTTTACATAAATTACATGGATTTTTGACCATTATTACAGAATTTACATGAATTTATGGATTTTTAAATAAAATACATGGATTTTTGGACAATTCTTCACGAATTACATGAGGTTTTTGCAATTTTTACAGATAATACATGGATTTTTGTCAACTCTTCACAATTTTCATGGGATTTCGACCAATTCTATATATTTTACTTCAATTTTTGGCCAATTTTACATAAAATGCATGGAGTTTTGGACAATTCTACACAAATTTCATGGATAATTGGCCATTTTTACTCAAATTACATGGATTTTTGACCATAATTACATAATTTACATGAATTTATGGCCATTTTTAAATAAAATACATGGAATTTTGAACAATTCTACACAAATTTCATTGATTTTTGGCCATTTTTACATAAAATATATGGATTTTTGTCAACTCTTCACAATTTTCATGGGATTTCGACCAATTCTACATAATTTACTTCAATTTTTGGCCATTTTTATATAAAATACATGGAATTTTGGACAATTCTACACAAATTACATGGATTTTTGGCCATTTTTACATAAAATATATGGATTTTTGTCAACTCTTCACAATTTTCATGGGATTTCGACCAATTCTATATATTTTACTTCAATTTTTTGACATTTTTACATAAATTACATGGATTTTTGACCATTATTACAGAATTTACATGAATTTATGGATTTTTAAATAAAATACATGGATTTTTGGACAATTCTTCACGAATTACATGAGGTTTTTGCAATTTTTACAGATAATACATGGATTTTTGTCAACTCTTCACAATTTTCATGGGATTTCGACCAATTCTATATATTTTACTTCAATTTTTGGCCAATTTTACATAAAATGCATGGAGTTTTGGACAATTCTACACAAATTTCATGGATAATTGGCCATTTTTACTCAAATTACATGGATTTTTGACCATAATTACATAATTTACATGAATTTATGGCCATTTTTAAATAAAATACATGGATTTTTGGACAATTCTTCACGAATTACATGGGGTTTTTGCAATTTTTACAGATAATACATAGATTTTTGACCATTTTTACAGATAATACATGGATTTTTGTCAACTCTTCACAATTTTCATGGGATTTCGACCAATTCTACATTATTTACTTCAATTTTTTGACATTTTTACATAAATTACATGGATTTTTGACCATTATTACAGAATTTACATGAATTTATGGATTTTTAAATAAAATACATGGATTTTTGGACAATTCTTCACGAATTACATGAGGTTTTTGCAATTTTTACAGATAATACATGGATTTTTGTCAACTCTTCACAATTTTCATGGGATTTCGACCAATTCTATATATTTTACTTCAATTTTTGGCCAATTTTACATAAAATGCATGGAGTTTTGGACAATTCTACACAAATTTCATGGATAATTGGCCATTTTTACTCAAATTACATGGATTTTTGACCATAATTACATAATTTACATGAATTTATGGCCATTTTTAAATAAAATACATGGAATTTTGAACAATTCTACACAAATTTCATTGATTTTTGGCCATTTTTACATAAAATATATGGATTTTTGTCAACTCTTCACAATTTTCATGGGATTTCGACCAATTCTACATAATTTACTTCAATTTTTGGCCATTTTTATATAAAATACATGGAATTTTGGACAATTCTACACAAATTACATGGATTTTTGGCCATTTTTACATAAAATATATGGATTATTGGACAATCCTACACAATTTTCATGGGATTTCGACCAATTCTACATAATTTACTTCAATTTTTTGATATTTTTACATAAATTACATGGAATTTTGGACAATTTTACACAAATTTCATGGATTTTTGGCCATTATTACATAATTTTCATGGATATAAGGACATTTCTACACAAATTTCATTGATTTTTGGCCATTTTTACATAAAATATATGGATTTTTGTCAACTCTTCACAATTTTCATGGGATTTCGACCAATTCTACATAATTTACTTCAATTTTTGGCCATTTTTATATAAAATACATGGAATTTTGAACAATTCTACACAAATTTCATTGATTTTTGGCCATTTTTACATAAAATATATGGATTTTTGTCAACTCTTCACAATATTCATGGGATTTCGACCAATTCTACATAATTTACTTCAATTTTTGGCCATTTTTATATAAAATACAAGGAATTTTGGACAATTCTTCACGAATTACATGAGGTTTTTGCAATTTTTACAGATAATACATGGATTTTTGACCATTATTACAGAATTTACATGAATTTATGGATTTTTAAATAAAATACATGGATTTTTGGACAATTCTTCACGAATTACATGAGGTTTTTGCAATTTTTACAGATAATACATGGATTTTTGTCAACTCTTCACAATTTTCATGGGATTTCGACCAATTCTATATATTTTACTTCAATTTTTGGCCAATTTTACATAAAATGCATGGAGTTTTGGACAATTCTACACAAATTTCATGGATAATTGGCCATTTTTACTCAAATTACATGGATTTTTGACCATAATTACATAATTTACATGAATTTATGGCCATTTTTAAATAAAATACATGGAATTTTGAACAATTCTACACAAATTTCATTGATTTTTGGCCATTTTTACATAAAATATATGGATTTTTGTCAACTCTTCACAATTTTCATGGGATTTCGACCAATTCTACATAATTTACTTCAATTTTTGGCCATTTTTATATAAAATACATGGAATTTTGGACAATTCTACACAAATTACATGGATTTTTGGCCATTTTTACATAAAATATATGGATTTTTGTCAACTCTTCACAATTTTCATGGGATTTCGACCAATTCTATATATTTTACTTCAATTTTTTGACATTTTTACATAAATTACATGGATTTTTGACCATTATTACAGAATTTACATGAATTTATGGATTTTTAAATAAAATACATGGATTTTTGGACAATTCTTCACGAATTACATGAGGTTTTTGCAATTTTTACAGATAATACATGGATTTTTGTCAACTCTTCACAATTTTCATGGGATTTCGACCAATTCTATATATTTTACTTCAATTTTTGGCCAATTTTACATAAAATGCATGGAGTTTTGGACAATTCTACACAAATTTCATGGATAATTGGCCATTTTTACTCAAATTACATGGATTTTTGACCATAATTACATAATTTACATGAATTTATGGCCATTTTTAAATAAAATACATGGAATTTTGAACAATTCTACACAAATTTCATTGATTTTTGGCCATTTTTACATAAAATATATGGATTTTTGTCAACTCTTCACAATTTTCATGGGATTTCGACCAATTCTACATAATTTACTTCAATTTTTGGCCATTTTTATATAAAATACATGGAATTTTGGACAATTCTACACAAATTACATGGATTTTTGGACATTTTTACATAAAATATATGGATTATTGGACAATCCTACACAATTTTCATGGGATTTCGACCAATTCTACATAATTTACTTCAATTTTTTGATATTTTTACATAAATTACATGGAATTTTGGACAATTTTACACAAATTTCATGGATTTTTGGCCATTATTACATAATTTTCATGGATATATGGACATTTCTACACAAATTTCATTGATTTTTGGCCATTTTTACATAAAATATATGGATTTTTGTCAACTCTTCACAATTTTCATGGGATTTCGACCAATTCTACATAATTTACTTCAATTTTTGGCCATTTTTATATAAAATACATGGAATTTTGAACAATTCTACACAAATTTCATTGATTTTTGGCCATTTTTACATAAAATATATGGATTTTTGTCAACTCTTCACAATATTCATGGGATTTCGACCAATTCTACATAATTTACTTCAATTTTTGGCCATTTTTATATAAAATACAAGGAATTTTGGACAATTCTTCACGAATTACATGAGGTTTTTGCAATTTTTACAGATAATACATGGATTTTTGACCATTTTTACAGATAATACATGGATTTTTGTCAACTCTTCACAATTTTCATGGGATTTCGACCAATTCTATATATTTTACTTCAATTTTTGGCCAATTTTACATAAAATGCATGGAGTTTTGGACAATTCTACACAAATTTCATGGATAATTGGCCATTTTTACTCAAATTACATGGATTTTTGACCATAATTACATAATTTACATGAATTTATGGCCATTTTTAAATAAAATACATGGATTTTTGGACAATTCTTCACGAATTACATGGGGTTTTTGCAATTTTTACAGATAATACATAGATTTTTGACCATTTTTACAGATAATACATGGATTTTTGTCAACTCTTCACAATTTTCATGGGATTTCGACCAATTCTACATTATTTACTTCAATTTTTTGACATTTTTACATAAATTACATGGATTTTTGACCATTATTACAGAATTTACATGAATTTATGGATTTTTAAATAAAATACATGGATTTTTGGACAATTCTTCACGAATTACATGAGGTTTTTGCAATTTTTACAGATAATACATGGATTTTTGTCAACTCTTCACAATTTTCATGGGATTTCGACCAATTCTATATATTTTACTTCAATTTTTGGCCAATTTTACATAAAATGCATGGAGTTTTGGACAATTCTACACAAATTTCATGGATAATTGGCCATTTTTACTCAAATTACATGGATTTTTGACCATAATTACATAATTTACATGAATTTATGGCCATTTTTAAATAAAATACATGGAATTTTGAACAATTCTACACAAATTTCATTGATTTTTGGCCATTTTTACATAAAATATATGGATTTTTGTCAACTCTTCACAATTTTCATGGGATTTCGACCAATTCTACATAATTTACTTCAATTTTTGGCCATTTTTATATAAAATACATGGAATTTTGGACAATTCTACACAAATTACATGGATTTTTGGCCATTTTTACATAAAATATATGGATTATTGGACAATCCTACACAATTTTCTTGGGATTTCGACCAATTCTACATAATTTACTTCAATTTTTGGCCATTTTTATATAAAATACATGGAATTTTGAACAATTCTACACAAACTACATGGATTTTTGGCCATTTTTACAAAAATTACATGGATTTTTGACCATTATTACAGAATTTTCATGGATATATGGACATTTCTACACAAATTTCATTGATTTTTGGCCATTTTTACATAAAATATATGGATTTTTGTCAACTCTTCACGAATTACATGGGGTTTTTGCCTTTTTTACAGATAATACATGGATTTTTGACCATTTTTACATAAAATGCATGGAGTTTTGGACAATTCTACACAAATTTCATGGATAATTGGCCATTTTTACTCAAATTACATGGATTTTTGACCATAATTACATAATTTACATGAATTTATGGCCATTTTTAAATAAAATACATGGAATTTTGAACAATTCTACACAAATTTCATTGATTTTTGGCCATTTTTACATAAAATATATGGATTTTTGTCAACTCTTCACAATTTTCATGGGATTTCGACCAATTCTACATAATTTACTTCAATTTTTGGCCATTTTTATATAAAATACATGGAATTTTGGACAATTCTACACAAATTACATGGATTTTTGGCCATTTTTACATAAAATATATGGATTTTTGTCAACTCTTCACAATTTTCATGGGATTTCGACCAATTCTATATATTTTACTTCAATTTTTTGACATTTTTACATAAATTACATGGATTTTTGACCATTATTACAGAATTTACATGAATTTATGGATTTTTAAATAAAATACATGGATTTTTGGACAATTCTTCACGAATTACATGAGGTTTTTGCAATTTTTACAGATAATACATGGATTTTTGTCAACTCTTCACAATTTTCATGGGATTTCGACCAATTCTATATATTTTACTTCAATTTTTGGCCAATTTTACATAAAATGCATGGAGTTTTGGACAATTCTACACAAATTTCATGGATAATTGGCCATTTTTACTCAAATTACATGGATTTTTGACCATAATTACATAATTTACATGAATTTATGGCCATTTTTAAATAAAATACATGGAATTTTGAACAATTCTACACAAATTTCATTGATTTTTGGCCATTTTTACATAAAATATATGGATTTTTGTCAACTCTTCACAATTTTCATGGGATTTCGACCAATTCTACATAATTTACTTCAATTTTTGGCCATTTTTATATAAAATACATGGAATTTTGGACAATTCTACACAAATTACATGGATTTTTGGCCATTTTTACATAAAATATATGGATTATTGGACAATCCTACACAATTTTCATGGGATTTCGACCAATTCTACATAATTTACTTCAATTTTTTGATATTTTTACATAAATTACATGGAATTTTGGACAATTTTACACAAATTTCATGGATTTTTGGCCATTATTACATAATTTTCATGGATATATGGACATTTCTACACAAATTTCATTGATTTTTGGCCATTTTTACATAAAATATATGGATTTTTGTCAACTCTTCACAATTTTCATGGGATTTCGACCAATTCTACATAATTTACTTCAATTTTTGGCCATTTTTATATAAAATACATGGAATTTTGAACAATTCTACACAAATTTCATTGATTTTTGGCCATTTTTACATAAAATATATGGATTTTTGTCAACTCTTCACAATATTCATGGGATTTCGACCAATTCTACATAATTTACTTCAATTTTTGGCCATTTTTATATAAAATACAAGGAATTTTGGACAATTCTTCACGAATTACATGAGGTTTTTGCAATTTTTACAGATAATACATGGATTTTTGACCATTTTTACAGATAATACATGGATTTTTGTCAACTCTTCACAATTTTCATGGGATTTCGACCAATTCTATATATTTTACTTCAATTTTTGGCCAATTTTACATAAAATGCATGGAGTTTTGGACAATTCTACACAAATTTCATGGATAATTGGCCATTTTTACTCAAATTACATGGATTTTTGACCATAATTACATAATTTACATGAATTTATGGCCATTTTTAAATAAAATACATGGAATTTTGAACAATTCTACACAAATTTCATTGATTTTTGGCCATTTTTACATAAAATATATGGATTTTTGTCAACTCTTCACAATTTTCATGGGATTTCGACCAATTCTACATAATTTACTTCAATTTTTGGCCATTTTTATATAAAATACATGGAATTTTGGACAATTCTACACAAATTACATGGATTTTTGGCCATTTTTACATAAAATATATGAATTATTGGACAATCCTACACAATTTTCATGGGATTTCGACCAATTCTACATAATTTACTTCAATTTTTTGATATTTTTACATAAATTACATGGAATTTTGGACAATTTTACACAAATTTCATGGATTTTTGGCCATTATTACATAATTTTCATGGATATATGGACATTTCTACACAAATTTCATTGATTTTTGGCCATTTTTACATAAAATATATGGATTTTTGTCAACTCTTCACAATTTTCATGGGATTTCGACCAATTCTACATAATTTACTTCAATTTTTGGCCATTTTTATATAAAATACATGGAATTTTGAACAATTCTACACAAATTTCATTGATTTTTGGCCATTTTTACATAAAATATATGGATTTTTGTCAACTCTTCACAATATTCATGGGATTTCGACCAATTCTACATAATTTACTTCAATTTTTGGCCATTTTTATATAAAATACAAGGAATTTTGGACAATTCTTCACGAATTACATGAGGTTTTTGCAATTTTTACAGATAATACATGGATTTTTGACCATTTTTACAGATAATACATGGATTTTTGTCAACTCTTCACAATTTTCATGGGATTTCGACCAATTCTATATATTTTACTTCAATTTTTGGCCAATTTTACATAAAATGCATGGAGTTTTGGACAATTCTACACAAATTTCATGGATAATTGGCCATTTTTACTCAAATTACATGGATTTTTGACCATAATTACATAATTTACATGAATTTATGGCCATTTTTAAATAAAATACATGGATTTTTGGACAATTCTTCACGAATTACATGGGGTTTTTGCAATTTTTACAGATAATACATAGATTTTTGACCATTTTTACAGATAATACATGGATTTTTGTCAACTCTTCACAATTTTCATGGGATTTCGACCAATTCTACATTATTTACTTCAATTTTTTTACATTTTTACATAAATTACATGGATTTTTGACCATTATTACAGAATTTACATGAATTTATGGATTTTTAAATAAAATACATGGATTTTTGGACAATTCTTCACGAATTACATGAGGTTTTTGCAATTTTTACAGATAATACATGGATTTTTGTCAACTCTTCACAATTTTCATGGGATTTCGACCAATTCTATATATTTTACTTCAATTTTTGGCCAATTTTACATAAAATGCATGGAGTTTTGGACAATTCTACACAAATTTCATGGATAATTGGCCATTTTTACTCAAATTACATGGATTTTTGACCATAATTACATAATTTACATGAATTTATGGCCATTTTTAAATAAAATACATGGAATTTTGAACAATTCTACACAAATTTCATTGATTTTTGGCCATTTTTACATAAAATATATGGATTTTTGTCAACTCTTCACAATTTTCATGGGATTTCGACCAATTCTACATAATTTACTTCAATTTTTGGCCATTTTTATATAAAATACATGGAATTTTGGACAATTCTACACAAATTACATGGATTTTTGGCCATTTTTACATAAAATATATGGATTATTGGACAATCCTACACAATTTTCTTGGGATTTCGACCAATTCTACATAATTTACTTCAATTTTTGGCCATTTTTATATAAAATACATTGAATTTTGAACAATTCTACACAAACTACATGGATTTTTGGCCATTTTTACAAAAATTACATGGATTTTTGACCATTATTACAGAATTTTCATGGATATATGGACATTTCTACACAAATTTCATTGATTTTTGGCCATTTTTACATAAAATATATGGATTTTTGTCAACTCTTCACGAATTACATGGGGTTTTTGCCTTTTTTACAGATAATACATGGATTTTTGACCATTTTTACATAAAATATATGGATTTTTGTCAACTCTTCACAATTTTCATGGGATTTCGACCAATTCTACATAATTTACTTCAATTTTTGGCCATTTTTATATAAAATACATGGAATTTTGAACAATTCTACACAAATTTCATTGATTTTTGGCCATTTTTACATAAAATATATGGATTTTTGTCAACTCTTCACAATATTCATGGGATTTCGACCAATTCTACATAATTTACTTCAATTTTTGGCCATTTTTATATAAAATGCATGGAGTTTTGGATAATTCTACACAAATTTCATGGATAATAGGCCATTTTTACTCAAATTACATGGATTTTTGACCATAATTACATAATTTACATGAATTTATGGCCATTTTTAAATAAAATACATGGATTTTTGGACAATTCTTCACGAATTACATGGGGTTTTTGCAATTTTTAAATAAAATACATGGAATTTTGAACAATTCTACACAAATTTCATTGATTTTTGGCCATTTTTACATAAAATATATGGATTTTTGTCAACTCTTCACAATTTTCATGGGATTTCGACCAATTCTACATAATTTACTTCAATTTTTGGCCATTTTTATATAAAATACATGGAATTTTGGACAATTCTACACAAATTACATGGATTTTTGGCCATTTTTACATAAAATATATGGATTATTGGACAATCCTACACAATTTTCATGGGATTTCGACCAATTCTACATAATTTACTTCAATTTTTTGATATTTTTACATAAATTACATGGAATTTTGAACAATTCTACACAAATTTCATTGATTTTTGGCCATTTTTACATAAAATATATGGATTTTTGTCAACTCTTCACAATATTCATGGGATTTCGACCAATTCTACATAATTTACTTCAATTTTTGGCCATTTTTATATAAAATACATGGAATTTTGAACAATTCTACACAAATTTCATTGATTTTTGGCCATTTTTACATAAAATATATGGATTTTTGTCAACTCTTCACAATATTCATGGGATTTCGACCAATTCTACATAATTTACTTCAATTTTTGGCCATTTTTATATAAAATACAAGGAATTTTGGACAATTCTTCACGAATTACATGAGGTTTTTGCAATTTTTACAGATAATACATGGATTTTTGACCATTTTTACAGATAATACATGGATTTTTGTCAACTCTTCACAATTTTCATGGGATTTCGACCAATTCTATATATTTTACTTCAATTTTTGGCCAATTTTACATAAAATGCATGGAGTTTTGGACAATTCTACACAAATTTCATGGATAATTGGCCATTTTTACTCAAATTACATGGATTTTTGACCATAATTACATAATTTACATGAATTTATGGCCATTTTTAAATAAAATACATGGATTTTTGGACAATTCTTCACGAATTACATGGGGTTTTTGCAATTTTTACAGATAATACATAGATTTTTGACCATTTTTACAGATAATACATGGATTTTTGTCAACTCTTCACAATTTTCATGGGATTTCGACCAATTCTACATTATTTACTTCAATTTTTTGACATTTTTACATAAATTACATGGATTTTTGACCATTATTACAGAATTTACATGAATTTATGGATTTTTAAATAAAATACATGGATTTTTGGACAATTCTTCACGAATTACATGAGGTTTTTGCAATTTTTACAGATAATACATGGATTTTTGTCAACTCTTCACAATTTTCATGGGATTTCGACCAATTCTATATATTTTACTTCAATTTTTGGCCAATTTTACATAAAATGCATGGAGTTTTGGACAATTCTACACAAATTTCATGGATAATTGGCCATTTTTACTCAAATTACATGGATTTTTGACCATAATTACATAATTTACATGAATTTATGGCCATTTTTAAATAAAATACATGGAATTTTGAACAATTCTACACAAATTTCATTGATTTTTGGCCATTTTTACATAAAATATATGGATTTTTGTCAACTCTTCACAATTTTCATGGGATTTCGACCAATTCTACATAATTTACTTCAATTTTTGGCCATTTTTATATAAAATACATGGAATTTTGGACAATTCTACACAAATTACATGGATTTTTGGCCATTTTTACATAAAATATATGGATTATTGGACAATCCTACACAATTTTCATGGGATTTCGACCAATTCTACATAATTTACTTCAATTTTTTGATATTTTTACATAAATTACATGGAATTTTGGACAATTTTACACAAATTTCATGGATTTTTGGCCATTATTACATAATTTTCATGGATATAAGGACATTTCTACACAAATTTCATTGATTTTTGGCCATTTTTACATAAAATATATGGATTTTTGTCAACTCTTCACAATTTTCATGGGATTTCGACCAATTCTACATAATTTACTTCAATTTTTGGCCATTTTTATATAAAATACATGGAATTTTGAACAATTCTACACAAATTTCATTGATTTTTGGCCATTTTTACATAAAATATATGGATTTTTGTCAACTCTTCACAATATTCATGGGATTTCGACCAATTCTACATAATTTACTTCAATTTTTGGCCATTTTTATATAAAATACAAGGAATTTTGGACAATTCTTCACGAATTACATGAGGTTTTTGCAATTTTTACAGATAATACATGGATTTTTGACCATTATTACAGAATTTACATGAATTTATGGATTTTTAAATAAAATACATGGATTTTTGGACAATTCTTCACGAATTACATGAGGTTTTTGCAATTTTTACAGATAATACATGGATTTTTGTCAACTCTTCACAATTTTCATGGGATTTCGACCAATTCTATATATTTTACTTCAATTTTTGGCCAATTTTACATAAAATGCATGGAGTTTTGGACAATTCTACACAAATTTCATGGATAATTGGCCATTTTTACTCAAATTACATGGATTTTTGACCATAATTACATAATTTACATGAATTTATGGCCATTTTTAAATAAAATACATGGAATTTTGAACAATTCTACACAAATTTCATTGATTTTTGGCCATTTTTACATAAAATATATGGATTTTTGTCAACTCTTCACAATTTTCATGGGATTTCGACCAATTCTACATAATTTACTTCAATTTTTGGCCATTTTTATATAAAATACATGGAATTTTGGACAATTCTACACAAATTACATGGATTTTTGGCCATTTTTACATAAAATATATGGATTTTTGTCAACTCTTCACAATTTTCATGGGATTTCGACCAATTCTATATATTTTACTTCAATTTTTTGACATTTTTACATAAATTACATGGATTTTTGACCATTATTACAGAATTTACATGAATTTATGGATTTTTAAATAAAATACATGGATTTTTGGACAATTCTTCACGAATTACATGAGGTTTTTGCAATTTTTACAGATAATACATGGATTTTTGTCAACTCTTCACAATTTTCATGGGATTTCGACCAATTCTATATATTTTACTTCAATTTTTGGCCAATTTTACATAAAATGCATGGAGTTTTGGACAATTCTACACAAATTTCATGGATAATTGGCCATTTTTACTCAAATTACATGGATTTTTGACCATAATTACATAATTTACATGAATTTATGGCCATTTTTAAATAAAATACATGGATTTTTGGACAATTCTTCACGAATTACATGGGGTTTTTGCAATTTTTACAGATAATACATAGATTTTTGACCATTTTTACAGATAATACATGGATTTTTGTCAACTCTTCACAATTTTCATGGGATTTCGACCAATTCTACATTATTTACTTCAATTTTTTTACATTTTTACATAAATTACATGGATTTTTGACCATTATTACAGAATTTACATGAATTTATGGATTTTTAAATAAAATACATGGATTTTTGGGACAATTCTTCACGAATTACATGAGGTTTTTGCAATTTTTACAGATAATACATGGATTTTTGTCAACTCTTCACAATTTTCATGGGATTTCGACCAATTCTTATATTTTTACTTCAATTTTTGGCCAATTTTACATAAAATGCATGGAGTTTTTGGACAATTCTACACAAATTTCATGGATAATTGGCCATTTTTACTCAAATTACATGGATTTTTGACCATAATTACATAATTTACATGAATTTATGGCCATTTTTAAATAAAATACATGGAATTTTGAACAATTCTACACAAATTTCATTGATTTTTTGGCCATTTTTACATAAAATATATGGATTTTTGTCAACTCTTCACAATTTTCATGGGATTTCGACCAATTCTACATAATTTACTTCAATTTTTGGCCATTTTTATATAAAATACATGGAATTTTGGACAATTCTACACAAATTACATGGATTTTTGGCCATTTTTACATAAAATATATGGATTATTGGACAATCCTACACAATTTTCTTGGGATTTCGACCAATTCTACATAATTTACTTCAATTTTTGGCCATTTTTATATAAAAATACATTGAATTTTGAACAATTCTACACAAACTACATGGATTTTTGGCCATTTTTACAAAAATTACATGGATTTTTGACCATTATTACAGAATTTTCATGGATATATGGACATTTCTACACAAATTTCATTGATTTTTGGCCATTTTTACATAAAATATATGGATTTTTGTCAACTCTTCACGAATTACATGGGGTTTTTGCCTTTTTTACAGATAATACATGGATTTTTGACCATTTTTACATAAAATATATGGATTTTTTGTCAACTCTTCACAATTTTCATGGGATTTCGACCAATTCTACATAATTTACTTCAATTTTTGGCCATTTTTATATAAAATACATGGAATTTTGAACAATTCTACACAAATTTCATTGATTTTTGGCCATTTTTACATAAAATATATGGATTTTTGTCAACTCTTCACAATATTCATGGGGATTTCGACCAATTCTACATAATTTACTTCAATTTTTGGCCATTTTTATATAAAATGCATGGAGTTTTGGATAATTCTACACAAATTTCATGGATAATAGGCCATTTTTACTCAAATTACATGGATTTTTGACCATAATTACATAATTTACATGAATTTATGGCCATTTTTAAATAAAATACATGGATTTTTGGACAATTCTTCACGAATTACATGGGGTTTTTGCAATTTTTAAATAAAATACATGGAATTTTGAACAATTCTACACAAATTTCATTGATTTTTGGCCATTTTTACATAAAATATATGGATTTTTGTCAACTCTTCACAATTTTCATGGGATTTCGACCAATTCTACATAATTTACTTCAATTTTTGGCCATTTTTTATATAAAATACATGGAATTTTGGACAATTCTACACAAATTACATGGATTTTTGGCCATTTTTACATAAAATATATGGATTATTGGACAATCCTACACAATTTTCATGGGATTTCGACCAATTCTACATAATTTACTTCAATTTTTTGATATTTTTACATAAATTACATGGAATTTTGAACAATTCTACACAAATTTCATTGATTTTTGGCCATTTTTAGATAAAATATATGGATTTTTGTCAACTCTTCACAATATTCATGGGATTTCGACCAATTCTACATAATTTACTTCAATTTTTGGCCATTTTTATATAAAATACATGGAATTTTGAACAATTCTACACAAATTTCATTGATTTTTGGGCCATTTTTACATAAAATATATGGATTTTTGTCAACTCTTCACAATATTCATGGGATTTCGACCAATTCTACATAATTTACTTCAATTTTTGGCCATTTTTATATAAAATACAAGGAATTTTGGACAATTCTTCACGAATTACATGAGGTTTTTGCAATTTTTACAGATAATACATGGATTTTTGACCATTTTTACAGATAATACATGGATTTTTGTCAACTCTTCACAATTTTCATGGGATTTCGACCAATTCTATATATTTTACTTCAATTTTTGGCCAATTTTACATAAAATGCATGGAGTTTTGGACAATTCTACACAAATTTCATGGATAATTGGCCATTTTTACTCAAATTACATGGATTTTTGACCATAATTACATAATTTACATGAATTTATGGCCATTTTTAAATAAAATACATGGATTTTTGGACAATTCTTCACGAATTACATGGGGTTTTTGCAATTTTTACAGATAATACATAGATTTTTGACCATTTTTACAGATAATACATGGATTTTTGTCAACTCTTCACAATTTTCATGGGATTTCGACCAATTCTACATTATTTACTTCAATTTTTTGACATTTTTACATAAATTACATGGATTTTTGACCATTATTACAGAATTTACATGAATTTATGGATTTTTAAATAAAATACATGGATTTTTGGACAATTCTTCACGAATTACATGAGGTTTTTGCAATTTTTACAGATAATACATGGATTTTTGTCAACTCTTCACAATTTTCATGGGATTTCGACCAATTCTATATATTTTACTTCAATTTTTGGCCAATTTTACATAAAATGCTTTGGACAATTCTACACAAATTTCATGGATAATTGGCCATTTTTACTCAAATTACATGGATTTTTGACCATAATTACATAATTTACATGAATTTATGGCCATTTTTAAATAAAATACATGGAATTTTGAACAATTCTACACAAATTTCATTGATTTTTGGCCATTTTTACATAAAATATATGGATTTTTGTCAACTCTTCACAATTTTCATGGGATTTCGACCAATTCTACATAATTTACTTCAATTTTTGGCCATTTTTATATAAAATACATGGAATTTTGGACAATTCTACACAAATTACATGGATTTTTGGCCATTTTTACATAAAATATATGGATTATTGGACAATCCTACACAATTTTCATGGGATTTCGACCAATTCTACATAATTTACTTCAATTTTTTGATATTTTTACATAAATTACATGGAATTTTGGACAATTTTACACAAATTTCATGGATTTTTGGCCATTATTACATAATTTTCATGGATATAAGGACATTTCTACACAAATTTCATTGATTTTTGGCCATTTTTACATAAAATATATGGATTTTTGTCAACTCTTCACAATTTTCATGGGATTTCGACCAATTCTACATAATTTACTTCAATTTTTGGCCATTTTTATATAAAATACATGGAATTTTGAACAATTCTACACAAATTTCATTGATTTTTGGCCATTTTTACATAAAATATATGGATTTTTGTCAACTCTTCACAATATTCATGGGATTTCGACCAATTCTACATAATTTACTTCAATTTTTTGGCCATTTTTATATAAAATACAAGGAATTTTGGACAATTCTTCACGAATTACATGAGGTTTTTGCAATTTTTACAGATAATACATGGATTTTTGACCATTATTACAGAATTTACATGAATTTATGGATTTTTAAATAAAATACATGGATTTTTGGACAATTCTTCACGAATTACATGAGGTTTTTGCAATTTTTACAGATAATACATGGATTTTTGTCAACTCTTCACAATTTTCATGGGATTTCGACCAATTCTATATATTTTACTTCAATTTTTGGCCAATTTTACATAAAATGCATGGAGTTTTGGACAATTCTACACAAATTTCATGGATAATTGGCCATTTTTACTCAAATTACATGGATTTTTGACCATAATTACATAATTTACATGAATTTATGGCCATTTTTAAATAAAATACATGGAATTTTGAACAATTCTACACAAATTTCATTGATTTTTGGCCATTTTTACATAAAATATATGGATTTTTGTCAACTCTTCACAATTTTCATGGGATTTCGACCAATTCTACATAATTTACTTCAATTTTTGGCCATTTTTATATAAAATACATGGAATTTTGGACAATTCTACACAAATTACATGGATTTTTGGCCATTTTTACATAAAATATATGGATTTTTGTCAACTCTTCACAATTTTCATGGGATTTCGACCAATTCTATATATTTTACTTCAATTTTTTGACATTTTTACATAAATTACATGGATTTTTGACCATTATTACAGAATTTACATGAATTTATGGATTTTTAAATAAAATACATGGATTTTTGGACAATTCTTCACGAATTACATGAGGTTTTTGCAATTTTTACAGATAATACATGGATTTTTGTCAACTCTTCACAATTTTCATGGGATTTCGACCAATTCTATATATTTTACTTCAATTTTTGGCCAATTTTACATAAAATGCATGGAGTTTTGGACAATTCTACACAAATTTCATGGATAATTGGCCATTTTTACTCAAATTACATGGATTTTTGACCATAATTACATAATTTACATGAATTTATGGCCATTTTTAAATAAAATACATGGAATTTTGAACAATTCTACACAAATTTCATTGATTTTTGGCCATTTTTACATAAAATATATGGATTTTTGTCAACTCTTCACAATTTTCATGGGATTTCGACCAATTCTACATAATTTACTTCAATTTTTGGCCATTTTTATATAAAATACATGGAATTTTGGACAATTCTACACAAATTACATGGATTTTTGGACATTTTTACATAAAATATATGGATTATTGGACAATCCTACACAATTTTCATGGGATTTCGACCAATTCTACATAATTTACTTCAATTTTTTGATATTTTTACATAAATTACATGGAATTTTGGACAATTTTACACAAATTTCATGGATTTTTGGCCATTATTACATAATTTTCATGGATATATGGACATTTCTACACAAATTTCATTGATTTTTGGCCATTTTTACATAAAATATATGGATTTTTGTCAACTCTTCACAATTTTCATGGGATTTCGACCAATTCTACATAATTTACTTCAATTTTTGGCCATTTTTATATAAAATACATGGAATTTTGAACAATTCTACACAAATTTCATTGATTTTTGGCCATTTTTACATAAAATATATGGATTTTTTGTCAACTCTTCACAATATTCATGGGATTTCGACCAATTCTACATAATTTACTTCAATTTTTGGCCATTTTTATATAAAATACAAGGAATTTTGGACAATTCTTCACGAATTACATGAGGTTTTTGCAATTTTTACAGATAATACATGGATTTTTGACCATTTTTACAGATAATACATGGATTTTTGTCAACTCTTCACAATTTTCATGGGATTTCGACCAATTCTATATATTTTACTTCAATTTTTGGCCAATTTTACATAAAATGCATGGAGTTTTGGACAATTCTACACAAATTTCATGGATAATTGGCCATTTTTACTCAAATTACATGGATTTTTGACCATAATTACATAATTTACATGAATTTATGGCCATTTTTAAATAAAATACATGGAATTTTGAACAATTCTACACAAATTTCATTGATTTTTGGCCATTTTTACATAAAATATATGGATTTTTGTCAACTCTTCACAATTTTCATGGGATTTCGACCAATTCTACATAATTTACTTCAATTTTTGGCCATTTTTATATAAAATACATGGAATTTTGGACAATTCTACACAAATTACATGGATTTTTGGCCATTTTTACATAAAAATATATGGATTATTGGACAATCCTACACAATTTTCATGGGATTTCGACCAATTCTACATAATTTACTTCAATTTTTTGATATTTTTACATAAATTACATGGAATTTTGGACAATTTTACACAAATTTCATGGATTTTTGGCCATTATTACATAATTTTCATGGATATATGGACATTTCTACACAAATTTTCATTGATTTTTTGGCCATTTTTACATAAAATATATGGATTTTTGTCAACTCTTTCACAATTTTCATGGGATTTCGACCAATTCTACATAATTTACTTCAATTTTTGGCCATTTTTATATAAAAATACAAGGAATTTTGGACAATTCTTCACGAATTACATGAGGTTTTTGCAATTTTTTACAGATAATACATGGATTTTTGACCATTTTTACAGATAATACATGGATTTTTGTCAACTCTTCACAATTTCATGGGATTTCGACCAATTCTATATATTTTACTTCAATTTTTGGCCAATTTTACATAAAATGCATGGAGTTTTGGACAATTCTACACAAATTTCATGGATAATTGGCCATTTTTACTCAAATTACATGGATTTTTGACCATAATTACATAATTTACATGAATTTATGGCCATTTTTAAATAAAATACATGGATTTTTGGACAATTCCTTCACGAATTACATGGGGTTTTTGCAATTTTTACAGATAAATACATAGATTTTTGACCATTTTTACAGATAATACATGGATTTTTGTCAACTCTTCACAATTTTCATGGGATTTCGACCAATTCTACATTATTTACTTCAATTTTTTGACATTTTTACATAAATTACATGGATTTTTGACCATTATTACAGAATTTACATGAATTTAATGGATTTTTAAATAAAATACATGGATTTTGGACAATTCTTCACGAATTACATGAGGTTTTTGCAATTTTTACAGATAATACATGGATTTTTGTCAACTCTTCACAATTTTCATGGGATTTCGACCAATTCTATATATTTTTACTTCAATTTTTGGCCAATTTTACATAAAATGCATGGAGTTTTGGACAATTCTACACAAATTTCATGGATAATTGGCCATTTTTTACTCAAATTACATGGATTTTTGACCATAATTACATAATTTACATGAATTTATGGCCATTTTTAAATAAAATACATGGAATTTTGAACAATTCTACACAAATTTCATTGATTTTTGGCCATTTTTACATAAAATATATGGATTTTTGTCAACTCTTCACAATTTTCATGGGATTTCGACCAATTCTACATAATTTACTTCAATTTTTGGCCATTTTTATATAAAATACATGGAATTTTGGACAATTCTACACAAATTACATGGATTTTTTGGCCATTTTTACATAAAATATATGGATTATTGGACAATCCTACACAATTTTCTTGGGATTTCGACCAATTCTACATAATTTACTTCAATTTTTGGCCATTTTTATATAAAATACATGGAATTTTGAACAATTCTACACAAACTACATGGATTTTTGGCCATTTTTACAAAAATTACATGGATTTTTGACCATTATTACAGAATTTTCATGGATATATGGACATTTCTACACAAATTTCATTGATTTTTGGCCATTTTTACATAAAATATATGGATTTTTGTCAACTCTTCACGAATTACATGGGGGTTTTTTGCCTTTTTTACAGATAATACATGGATTTTTGACCATTTTTTTACATAAAATATATGGATTTTTGTCAACTCTTCACAATTTTCATGGGATTTCGACCAATTCTACATAATTTACTTCAATTTTTGGCCATTTTTATATAAAATACATGGAATTTTGAACAATTCTACACAAATTTCATTGATTTTTGGCCATTTTTACATAAAATATATGGATTTTTGTCAACTCTTCACAATATTCATGGGATTTCGACCAATTCTACATAATTTACTTCAATTTTTGGCCATTTTTATATAAAATGCATGGAGTTTTGGATAATTCTACACAAATTTCATGGATAATAGGCCATTTTATACTCAAATTACATGGATTTTTGACCATAATTACATAATTTACATGAATTTATGGCCATTTTTAAATAAAATACATGGATTTTTGGACAATTCTTCACGAATTACATGGGGTTTTTGCAATTTTTAAATAAAATACATGGAATTTTGAACAATTCTACACAAATTTCATTGATTTTTGGCCATTTTTACATAAAATATATAGATTTTTGTCAACTCTTCACAATTTTCATGGGATTTCGACCAATTCTACATAATTTACTTCAATTTTTGGCCATTTTTATATAAAATACATGGAATTTTGGACAATTCTACACAAATTACATGGATTTTTGGCCATTTTTACATAAAATATATGGATTATTGGACAATCCTACACAATTTTCATGGGATTTCGACCAATTCTACATAATTTACTTCAATTTTTTGATATTTTTACATAAATTACATGGAATTTTGGACAATTTTACACAAATTTCATGGATTTTTGGCCATTATTACATAATTTTCATGGATATATGGACATTTCTACACAAATTTCATTGATTTTTGGCCATTTTTACATAAAATATATGGATTTTTGTCAACTCTTCACAATTTTCATGGGATTTCGACCAATTCTACATAATTTACTTCAATTTTTGGCCATTTTTATATAAAATACATGGAATTTTGAACAATTCTACACAAATTTCATTGATTTTTGGCCATTTTTACATAAAATATATGGATTTTTGTCAACTCTTCACAATATTCATGGGATTTCGACCAATTCTACATAATTTACTTCAATTTTTGGCCATTTTTATATAAAATACAAGGAATTTTGGACAATTCTTCACGAATTACATGAGGTTTTTGCAATTTTTACAGATAATACATGGATTTTTGACCATTTTTACAGATAATACATGGATTTTTGTCAACTCTTCACAATTTTCATGGGATTTCGACCAATTCTATATATTTTACTTCAATTTTTGGCCAATTTTACATAAAATGCATGGAGTTTTGGACAATTCTACACAAATTTCATGGATAATTGGCCATTTTTACTCAAATTACATGGATTTTTGACCATAATTACATAATTTACATGAATTTATGGCCATTTTTAAATAAAATACATGGATTTTTGGACAATTCTTCACGAATTACATGGGGTTTTTGCAATTTTTACAGATAATACATAGATTTTTGACCATTTTTACAGATAATACATGGATTTTTGTCAACTCTTCACAATTTTCATGGGATTTCGGACCAATTCTACATTATTTACTTCAATTTTTTGACATTTTTACATAAATTACATGGATTTTTGACCATTATTACAGAATTTACATGAATTTATGGATTTTTAAATAAAATACATGGATTTTTGGACAATTCTTCACGAATTACATGAGGTTTTTGCAATTTTTACAGATAATACATGGATTTTTGTCAACTCTTCACAATTTTCATGGGATTTCGACCAATTCTATATATTTTACTTCAATTTTTGGCCAATTTTACATAAAATGCATGGAGTTTTGGACAATTCTACACAAATTTCATGGATAATTGGCCATTTTTACTCAAATTACATGGATTTTTGACCATAATTACATAATTTACATGAATTTATGGCCATTTTTAAATAAAATACATGGAATTTTGAACAATTCTACACAAATTTCATTGATTTTTTGGCCATTTTTACATAAAATATATGGATTTTTGTCAACTCTTCACAATTTTCATGGGATTTCGACCAATTCTACATAATTTACTTCAATTTTTGGCCATTTTTATATAAAATACATGGAATTTTGGACAATTCTACACAAATTACATGGATTTTTGGCCATTTTTACATAAAATATATGGATTATTGGACAATCCTACACAATTTTCTTGGGATTTCGACCAATTCTACATAATTTACTTCAATTTTTGGCCATTTTTATATAAAATACATGGAATTTTGAACAATTCTACACAAACTACATGGATTTTTGGCCATTTTTACAAAAATTACATGGATTTTTGACCATTATTACAGAATTTTCATGGATATATGGACATTTCTACACAAATTTCATTGATTTTTGGCCATTTTTACATAAAATATATGGATTTTTGTCAACTCTTCACGAATTACATGGGGTTTATGCCTTTTTTACAGATAATACATGGATTTTTGACCATTTTTACATAAAATATATGGATTTTTGTCAACTCTTCACAATTTTCATGGGATTTCGACCAATTCTACATAATTTACTTCAATTTTTGGCCATTTTTATATAAAATACATGGAATTTTGAACAATTCTACACAAATTTCATTGATTTTTGGCCATTTTTACATAAAATATATGGATTTTTGTCAACTCTTCACAATATTCATGGGATTTCGACCAATTCTACATAATTTACTTCAATTTTTGGCCATTTTTATATAAAATGCATGGAGTTTTGGATAATTCTACACAAATTTCATGGATAATAGGCCATTTTTACTCAAATTACATGGATTTTTTGACCATAATTACATAATTTACATGAATTTATGGCCATTTTTAAATAAAATACATGGATTTTTGGACAATTCTTCACGAATTACATGGGGGTTTTTGCAATTTTTACAGATAATACATAGATTTTTGACCATTTTTACAGATAATACATGGATTTTTGTCAACTCTTCACAATTTTCATGGGATTTCGACCAATTCTACATTATTTACTTCAATTTTTTGACATTTTTACATAAATTACATGGATTTTTGGCCATTATTACATAATTTTCATGGATATATGGACATTTCTACACAAATTTCATTGATTTTTGGCCATTTTTACATAAAATATATGGATTTTTGTCAACTCTTCACAATTTTCATGGGATTTCGACCAATTCTACATAATTTACTTCAATTTTTGGCCATTTTTATATAAAATACATGGAATTTTGAACAATTCTACACAAATTTCATTGATTTTTGGCCATTTTTACATAAAATATATGGATTTTTGTCAACTCTTCACAATATTCATGGGATTTCGACCAATTCTACATAATTTACTTCAATTTTTGGCCATTTTTATATAAAATACAAGGAATTTTGGACAATTCTTCACGAATTACATGAGGTTTTTGCAATTTTTACAGATAATACATGGATTTTTGACCATTTTTACAGATAATACATGGATTTTTGTCAACTCTTCACAATTTTCATGGGATTTCGACCAATTCTATATATTTTACTTCAATTTTTGGCCAATTTTACATAAAATGCATGGAGTTTTGGACAATTCTACACAAATTTCATGGATAATTGGCCATTTTTACTCAAATTACATGGATTTTTGACCATAATTACATAATTTACATGAATTTATGGCCATTTTTAAATAAAATACATGGATTTTTGGACAATTCTTCACGAATTACATGGGGTTTTTGCAATTTTTACAGATAATACATAGATTTTTGACCATTTTTACAGATAATACATGGATTTTTGTCAACTCTTCACAATTTTCATGGGATTTCGACCAATTCTACATTATTTACTTCAATTTTTTGACATTTTTACATAAATTACATGGATTTTTGACCATTATTACAGAATTTACATGAATTTATGGATTTTTAAATAAAATACATGGATTTTTGGACAATTCTTCACGAATTACATGAGGTTTTTTGCAATTTTTACAGATAATACATGGATTTTTGTCAACTCTTCACAATTTTCATGGGATTTCGACCAATTCTATATATTTTACTTCAATTTTTGGCCAATTTTACATAAAATGCATGGAGTTTTGGACAATTCTACACAAATTTCATGGATAATTGGCCATTTTTACTCAAATTACATGGATTTTTGACCATAATTACATAATTTACATGAATTTATGGCCATTTTTAAATAAAATACATGGAATTTTGAACAATTCTACACAAATTTCATTGATTTTTGGCCATTTTTACATAAAATATATGGATTTTTGTCAACTCTTCACAATTTTCATGGGATTTCGACCAATTCTACATAATTTACTTCAATTTTTGGCCATTTTTATATAAAATACATGGAATTTTGGACAATTCTACACAAATTACATGGATTTTTGGCCATTTTTACATAAAATATATGGATTATTGGACAATCCTACACAATTTTCTTGGGATTTCGACCAATTCTACATAATTTACTTCAATTTTTGGCCATTTTTATATAAAATACATGGAATTTTGAACAATTCTACACAAACTACATGGATTTTTGGCCATTTTTACAAAAATTACATGGATTTTTGACCATTATTACAGAATTTTCATGGATATATGGACATTTCTACACAAATTTCATTGATTTTTGGCCATTTTTACATAAAATATATGGATTTTTGTCAACTCTTCACGAATTACATGGGGTTTTTGCCTTTTTTACAGATAATACATGGATTTTTGACCATTTTTACATAAAATATATGGATTTTTGTCAACTCTTCACAATTTTCATGGGATTTCGACCAATTCTACATAATTTACTTCAATTTTTGGCCATTTTTATATAAAATACATGGAATTTTGAACAATTCTACACAAATTTCATTGATTTTTGGCCATTTTTACATAAAATATATGGATTTTTGTCAACTCTTCACAATATTCATGGGATTTCGACCAATTCTACATAATTTACTTCAATTTTTGGCCATTTTTATATAAAATGCATGGAGTTTTGGATAATTCTACACAAATTTCATGGATAATAGGCCATTTTTACTCAAATTACATGGATTTTTGACCATAATTACATAATTTACATGAATTTATGGCCATTTTTAAATAAAATACATGGATTTTTGGACAATTCTTCACGAATTACATGGGGTTTTTGCAATTTTTACAGATAATACATAGATTTTTGACCATTTTTACAGATAATACATGGATTTTTGTCAACTCTTCACAATTTTCATGGGATTTCGACCAATTCTACATTATTTACTTCAATTTTTTGACATTTTTACATAAATTACATGGATTTTTGACCATTATTACAGAATTTACATGAATTTATGGATTTTTAAATAAAATACATGGATTTTTGGACAATTCTTCACGAATTACATGAGGTTTTTGCAATTTTTACAGATAATACATGGATTTTTGTCAACTCTTCACAATTTTCATGGGATTTCGACCAATTCTATATATTTTACTTCAATTTTTGGCCAATTTTACATAAAATGCATGGAGTTTTGGACAATTCTACACAAATTTCATGGATAATTGGCCATTTTTACTCAAATTACATGGATTTTTGACCATAATTACATAATTTACATGAATTTATGGCCATTTTTAAATAAAATACATGGAATTTTGAAAAATTCTACACAAATTTCATTGATTTTTGGCCATTTTTACATAAAATATATGGATTTTTGTCAACTCTTCACAATTTTCATGGGATTTCGACCAATTCTACATAATTTACTTCAATTTTTGGCCATTTTTATATAAAATACATGGAATTTTGGACAATTCTACACAAATTACATGGATTTTTGGCCATTTTTACATAAAATATATGGATTATTGGACAATCCTACACAATTTTCATGGGATTTCGACCAATTCTACATAATTTACTTCAATTTTTTGATATTTTTACATAAATTACATGGAATTTTGGACAATTTTACACAAATTTCATGGATTTTTGGCCATTATTACATAATTTTCATGGATATATGGACATTTCTACACAAATTTCATTGATTTTTGGCCATTTTTACATAAAATATATGGATTTTTGTCAACTCTTCACAATTTTCATGGGATTTCGACCAATTCTACATAATTTACTTCAATTTTTGGCCATTTTTATATAAAATACATGGAATTTTGAACAATTCTACACAAATTTCATTGATTTTTGGCCATTTTTACATAAAATATATGGATTTTTGTCAACTCTTCACAATATTCATGGGATTTCGACCAATTCTATATATTTTACTTCAATTTTTGGCCAATTTTACATAAAATGCATGGAGTTTTGGACAATTCTACACAAATTTCATGGATAATTGGCCATTTTTACTCAAATTACATGGATTTTTGACCATAATTACATAATTTACATGAATTTATGGCCATTTTTAAATAAAATACATGGAATTTTGAACAATTCTACACAAATTTCATTGATTTTTGGCCATTTTTACATAAAATATATGGATTTTTGTCAACTCTTCACAATTTTCATGGGATTTCGACCAATTCTACATAATTTACTTCAATTTTTGGCCATTTTTATATAAAATACATGGAATTTTGGACAATTCTACACAAATTACATGGATTTTTGGCCATTTTTACATAAAATATATGGATTATTGGACAATCCTACACAATTTTCATGGGATTTCGACCAATTCTACATAATTTACTTCAATTTTTTGATATTTTTACATAAATTACATGGAATTTTGGACAATTTTACACAAATTTCATGGATTTTTGGCCATTATTACATAATTTTCATGGATATATGGACATTTCTACACAAATTTCATTGATTTTTGGCCATTTTTACATAAAATATATGGATTTTTGTCAACTCTTCACAATTTTCATGGGATTTCGACCAATTCTACATAATTTACTTCAATTTTTGGCCATTTTTATATAAAATACAAGGAATTTTGGACAATTCTTCACGAATTACATGAGGTTTTTGCAATTTTTACAGATAATACATGGATTTTTGACCATTTTTACAGATAATACATGGATTTTTGTCAACTCTTCACAATTTTCATGGGATTTCGACCAATTCTATATATTTTACTTCAATTTTTGGCCAATTTTACATAAAATGCATGGAGTTTTGGACAATTCTACACAAATTTCATGGATAATTGGCCATTTTTACTCAAATTACATGGATTTTTGACCATAATTACATAATTTACATGAATTTATGGCCATTTTTAAATAAAATACATGGATTTTTGGACAATTCTTCACGAATTACATGGGGTTTTTGCAATTTTTACAGATAATACATAGATTTTTGACCATTTTTACAGATAATACATGGATTTTTGTCAACTCTTCACAATTTTCATGGGATTTCGACCAATTCTACATTATTTACTTCAATTTTTTGACATTTTTACATAAATTACATGGATTTTTGACCATTATTACAGAATTTACATGAATTTATGGATTTTTAAATAAAATACATGGATTTTTGGACAATTCTTCACGAATTACATGAGGTTTTTGCAATTTTTACAGATAATACATGGATTTTTGTCAACTCTTCACAATTTTCATGGGATTTCGACCAATTCTATATATTTTACTTCAATTTTTGGCCAATTTTACATAAAATGCATGGAGTTTTGGACAATTCTACACAAATTTCATGGATAATTGGCCATTTTTACTCAAATTACATGGATTTTTGACCATAATTACATAATTTACATGAATTTATGGCCATTTTTAAATAAAATACATGGAATTTTGAACAATTCTACACAAATTTCATTGATTTTTGGCCATTTTTACATAAAATATATGGATTTTTGTCAACTCTTCACAATTTTCATGGGATTTCGACCAATTCTACATAATTTACTTCAATTTTTGGCCATTTTTATATAAAATACATGGAATTTTGGACAATTCTACACAAATTACATGGATTTTTGGCCATTTTTTACATAAAATATATGGATTATTGGACAATCCTACACAATTTTCTTGGGATTTCGACCAATTCTACATAATTTACTTCAATTTTTGGCCATTTTTATATAAAATACATGGAATTTTGAACAATTCTACACAAACTACATGGATTTTTGGCCATTTTTACAAAAATTACATGGATTTTTGACCATTATTACAGAATTTTCATGGATATATGGACATTTCTACACAAATTTCATTGATTTTTGGCCATTTTTACATAAAATATATGGATTTTTGTCAACTCTTCACGAATTACATGGGGTTTTTGCCTTTTTTACAGATAATACATGGATTTTAGACCATTTTTACATAAAATATATGGATTTTTGTCAACTCTTCACAATTTTCATGGGATTTCGACCAATTCTACATAATTTACTTCAATTTTTGGCCATTTTTATATAAAATACATGGAATTTTGAACAATTCTACACAAATTTCATTGATTTTTGGCCATTTTTACATAAAATATATGGATTTTTGTCAACTCTTCACAATATTCATGGGATTTCGACCAATTCTACATAATTTACTTCAATTTTTGGCCATTTTTATATAAAATGCATGGAGTTTTGGATAATTCTACACAAATTTCATGGATAATAGGCCATTTTTACTCAAATTACATGGATTTTTGACCATAATTACATAATTTACATGAATTTATGGCCATTTTTAAATAAAATACATGGATTTTTGGACAATTCTTCACGAATTACATGGGGTTTTTGCAATTTTTACAGATAATACATAGATTTTTGACCATTTTTACAGATAATACATGGATTTTTGTCAACTCTTCACAATTTTCATGGGATTTCGACCAATTCTACATTATTTACTTCAATTTTTTGACATTTTTACATAAATTACATGGATTTTTGACCATTATTACAGAATTTACATGAATTTATGGATTTTTAAATAAAATACATGGATTTTTGGACAATTCTTCACGAATTACATGAGGTTTTTGCAATTTTTACAGATAATACATGGATTTTTGTCAACTCTTCACAATTTTCATGGGATTTCGACCAATTTTATATATTTTACTTCAATTTTTGGCCAATTTTACATAAAATGCATGGAGTTTTGGACAATTCTACACAAATTTCATGGATAATTGGCCATTTTTACTCAAATTACATGGATTTTTGACCATAATTACATAATTTACATGAATTTATGGCCATTTTTAAATAAAATACATGGAATTTTGAACAATTCTACACAAATTTCATTGATTTTTGGCCATTTTTACATAAAATATATGGATTTTTGTCAACTCTTCACAATTTTCATGGGATTTCGACCAATTCTACATAATTTACTTCAATTTTTGGCCATTTTTATATAAAATACATGGAATTTTGGACAATTCTACACAAATTACATGGATTTTTGGCCATTTTTTACATAAAATATATGGATTATTGGACAATCCTACACAATTTTCATGGGATTTCGACCAATTCTACATAATTTACTTCAATTTTTTGATATTTTTACATAAATTACATGGAATTTTGGACAATTTTACACAAATTTCATGGATTTTTGGCCATTATTACATAATTTTCATGGATATATGGACATTTCTACACAAATTTCATTGATTTTTGGCCATTTTTACATAAAATATATGGATTTTTGTCAACTCTTCACAATTTTCATGGGATTTCGACCAATTCTACATAATTTACTTCAATTTTTGGCCATTTTTATATAAAATACATGGAATTTTGAACAATTCTACACAAATTTCATTGATTTTTGGCCATTTTTACATAAAATATATGGATTTTTGTCAACTCTTCACAATATTCATGGGATTTCGACCAATTCTACATAATTTACTTCAATTTTTGGCCATTTTTATAGAAAATACAAGGAATTTTGGACAATTCTTCACGAATTACATGAGGTTTTTGCAATTTTTACAGATAATACATGGATTTTTGACCATTTTTACAGATAATACATGGATGTTTGTCAACTCTTCACAATTTTCATGGGATTTCGACCAATTCTATATATTTTACTTCAATTTTTGGCCAATTTTACATAAAATGCATGGAGTTTTGGACAATTCTACACAAATTTCATGGATAATTGGCCATTTTTACTCAAATTACATGGATTTTTGACCATAATTACATAATTTACATGAATTTATGGCCATTTTTAAATAAAATACATGGATTTTTGGACAATTCTTCACGAATTACATGGGGTTTTTGCAATTTTTACAGATAATACATAGATTTTTGACCATTTTTACAGATAATACATGGATTTTTGTCAACTCTTCACAATTTTCATGGGATTTCGACCAATTCTACATTATTTACTTCAATTTTTTGACATTTTTACATAAATTACATGGATTTTTGACCATTATTACAGAATTTACATGAATTTATGGATTTTTAAATAAAATACATGGATTTTTGGACAATTCTTCACGAATTACATGAGGTTTTTGCAATTTTTACAGATAATACATGGATTTTTGTCAACTCTTCACAATTTTCATGGGATTTCGACCAATTCTATATATTTTACTTCAATTTTTGGCCAATTTTACATAAAATGCATGGAGTTTTGGACAATTCTACACAAATTTCATGGATAATTGGCCATTTTTACTCAAATTACATGGATTTTTGACCATAATTACATAATTTACATGAATTTATGGCCATTTTTAAATAAAATACATGGAATTTTGAACAATTCTACACAAATTTCATTGATTTTTGGCCATTTTTACATAAAATATATGGATTTTTGTCAACTCTTCACAATTTTCATGGGATTTCGACCAATTCTACATAATTTACTTCAATTTTTGGCCATTTTTATATAAAATACATGGAATTTTGGACAATTCTACACAAATTACATGGATTTTTGGCCATTTTTACATAAAATATATGGATTATTGGACAATCCTACACAATTTTCTTGGGATTTCGACCAATTCTACATAATTTACTTCAATTTTTGGCCATTTTTATATAAAATACATGGAATTTTGAACAATTCTACACAAACTACATGGATTTTTGGCCATTTTTATAAAAATTACATGGATTTTTGACCATTATTACAGAATTTTCATGGATATATGGACATTTCTACACAAATTTCATTGATTTTTGGCCATTTTTACATAAAATATATGGATTTTTGTCAACTCTTCACGAATTACATGGGGTTTTTGCCTTTTTTACAGATAATACATGGATTTTTGACCATTTTTACATAAAATATATGGATTTTTGTCAACTCTTCACAATTTTCATGGGATTTCGACCAATTCTACATAATTTACTTCAATTTTTGGCCATTTTTATATAAAATACATGGAATTTTGAACAATTCTACACAAATTTCATGGATAATAGGCCATTTTTACTCAAATTACATGGAATTTTTGACCATAATTACATAATTTACATGAATTTATGGATTTTTTAAATAAAATACATGGATTTTTGGACAATTCTTCACGAATTACATGAGGTTTTTGCAATTTTTACAGATAATACATGGATTTTTGTCAACTCTTCACAATTATCATGGGATTTCGACCAATTCTACATAATTTACTTCAATTTTTTGATATTTTTACATAAATTACATGGAATTTTGGACAATTTTACACAAATTTCATGGATTTTTGGCCATTATTACATAATTTTCATGGATATATGGACATTTCTACACAAATTACATGGATTTTTGGTCATTTTTACATAAAATATATGGATTATTGGACAATCCTACACAATTTTCATGGGATTTCGACCAATTCTACATAATTTACTTCAATTTTTGGCCATTTTTATATAAAATACATGGAATTTTGAACAATTCTACACAAACTACATGGATTTTTGGCCATTTTTACAAAAATTACATGGATTTTTGACCATTATTACAGAATTTATATGAATTTTTGGCCATTTTTACATAAAATACTTGAATTATGGCAATTTTTACAGATAACACATGAATTTTGGCCATTTTTACAGATAATACAACGAATTTTGACCATTTTAACAGATAATATATGGATTTTTGTCAACTCTTCACAATTTTCATGGGATTTCGACCAATTCTACATAATTTACTTCAATTTTTGGCCATTTTTATATAAAATACATGGAATTTTGGACAATTCTACACAAATTACATGGATTTTTGGCCATTTTTACATAAAATATATGGATTATTGGACAATCCTACACAATTTTCATGGGATTTCGACCAATTCTACATAATTTACTTCAATTTTTTGATATTTTTACATAAATTACATGGAGTTTTGGACAATTTTACACAAATTTCATGGATTTTTGGCCATTATTACATAATTTTCATGGATATAAGGACATTTCTACACAAATTTCATTGATTTTTGGCCATTTTTACATAAAATATATGGATTTTTGTCAACTCTTCACAATTTTCATGGGATTTCGACCAATTCTACATAATTTACTTCAATTTTTGGCCATTTTTATATAAAATACATGGAATTTTGGACAATTCTACACAAATTACATGGATTTTTGGCCATTTTTACATAAAATATATGGATTATTGGACAATCCTACACAATTTTCTTGGGATTTCGACCAATTCTACATAATTTACTTCAATTTTTGGCCATTTTTATATAAAATACATGGAATTTTGAACAATTCTACACAAACTACATGGATTTTTGGCCATTTTTATAAAAATTACATGGATTTTTGACCATTATTACAGAATTTTCATGGATATATGGACATTTCTACACAAATTTCATTGATTTTTGGCCATTTTTACATAAAATATATGGATTTTTGTCAACTCTTCACGAATTACATGGGGTTTTTGCCTTTTTTACAGATAATACATGGATTTTTGACCATTTTTACATAAAATATATGGATTTTTGTCAACTCTTCACAATTTTCATGGGATTTCGACCAATTCTACATAATTTACTTCAATTTTTGGCCATTTTTATATAAAATACATGGAATTTTGAACAATTCTACACAAATTTCATGGATAATAGGCCATTTTTACTCAAATTACATGGATTTTTGACCATAATTACATAATTTACATGAATTTATGGATTTTTAAATAAAATACATGGATTTTTGGACAATTCTTCACGAATTACATGAGGTTTTTGCAATTTTTACAGATAATACATGGATTTTTGTCAACTCTTCACAATTATCATGGGATTTCGACCAATTCTACATAATTTACTTCAATTTTTTGATATTTTTACATAAATTACATGGAATTTTGGACAATTTTACACAAATTTCATGGATTTTTGGCCATTATTACATAATTTTCATGGATATATGGACATTTCTACACAAATTACATGGATTTTTGGTCATTTTTACATAAAATATATGGATTATTGGACAATCCTACACAATTTTCATGGGATTTCGACCAATTCTACATAATTTACTTCAATTTTTGGCCATTTTTATATAAAATACATGGAATTTTGAACAATTCTACACAAACTACATGGATTTTTGGCCATTTTTACAAAAATTACATGGATTTTTTGACCATTATTACAGAATTTATATGAATTTTTGGCCATTTTTACATAAAATACTTGAATTATGGCAATTTTTACAGATAACACATGAATTTTGGCCATTTTTACAGATAATACAACGAATTTTGACCATTTTAACAGATAATATATGGATTTTTGTCAACTCTTCACAATTTTCATGGGATTTCGACCAATTCTACATAATTTACTTCAATTTTTGGCCATTTTTTATATAAAATACATGGAATTTTGGACAATTCTACACAAATTACATGGATTTTTGGCCATTTTTACATAAAATATATGGATTATTGGACAATCCTACACAATTTTCATGGGATTTCGACCAATTCTACATAATTTACTTCAATTTTTTGATATTTTTACATAAATTACATGGAGTTTTGGACAATTTTACACAAATTTCATGGATTTATGGCCATTATTACATAATTTTCATGGATATATGGACATTTCTACACAAATTTCATTGATTTTTGGCCATTTTTACATAAAATATATGGATTTTTGTCAACTCTTCACAATTTTCATGGGATTTCGACCAATTCTACATAATTTACTTCAATTTTTGGCCATTTTTATATAAAATACATGGAATTTTGAACAATTCTACACAAATTTCATTGATTTTTGGCCATTTTTACATAAAATATATGGATTTTTGTCAACTCTTCACAATATTCATGGGATTTCGACCAATTCTACATAATTTACTTCAATTTTTGGCCATTTTTATATAAAATACAAGGAATTTTGGACAATTCTTCACGAATTACATGGGGTTTTTGCCTTTTTTACAGATAATACATGGATTTTTGACCATTTTTACATAAAATATATGGATTTTTGTCAACTCTTCACAATTTTCATGGGATTTCGACCAATTCTACATAATTTACTTCAATTTTTGGCCATTTTTATATAAAATACATGGAATTTTGAACAATTCTACACAAATTTCATTGATTTTTGGCCATTTTTACATAAAATATATGGATTTTTGTCAACTCTTCACAATATTCATGGGATTTCGACCAATTCTACATAATTTACTTCAATTTTTGGCCATTTTTATATAAAATGCATGGAGTTTTGGATAATTCTACACAAATTTCATGGATAATAGGCCATTTTTACTCAAATTACATGGATTTTTGACCATAATTACATAATTTACATGAATTTATGGATTTTTAAATAAAATACATGGATTTTTGGACAATTCTTCACGAATTACATGAGGTTTTTGCAATTTTTACAGATAATACATGGATTTTTGACCATTTTTACAGATAATACATGGATTTTTGTCAACTCTTCACAATTATCATGGGATTTCGACCAATTCTACATAATTTACTTCAATTTTTGGCCATTTTTATATAAAATACATGGAATTTTGAACAATTCTACACAAACTACATGGATTTTTGGCCATTTTTACAAAAATTACATGGATTTTTGACCATTATTACAGAATTTATATGAATTTTTGGCCATTTTTACATAAAATACTTGAATTATGGCAATTTTTACAGATAACACATGAATTTTGGCCATTTTTACAGATAATACAACGAATTTTGACCATTTTAACAGATAATATATGGATTTTTGTCAACTCTTCACAATTTTCATGGGATTTCGACCAATTCTACATAATTTACTTCAATTTTTGGCCATTTTTATATAAAATACATGGAATTTTGAACAATTCTACACAAATTTCATTGATTTTTGGCCATTTTTATATAAAATACATGGAATTTTGAACAATTCTACACAAATTTCATTGATTTTTGGCCATTTTTACATAAAATATATGGATTTTTGTCAACTCTTCACAATTTTCATGGGATTTCGACCAATTCTACATAATTTACTTCAATTTTTGGCCATTTTTATATAAAATACATGGAATTTTGAACAATTCTACACAAATTTCATTGATTTTTGGCCATTTTTACATAAAATATATGGATTTTTGTCAACTCTTCACAATATTCATGGGATTTCGACCAATTCTACATAATTTACTTCAATTTTTGGCCATTTTTATATAAAATACAAAGAATTTTGGACAATTCTTCACGAATTACATGGGGTTTTTGCCTTTTTTACAGATAATACATGGATTTTTGACCATTTTTACATAAAATATATGGATTTTTGTCAACTCTTCACAATTTTCATGGGATTTCGACCAATTCTACATAATTTACTTCAATTTTTGGCCATTTTTATATAAAATACATGGAATTTTGAACAATTCTACACAAATTTCATTGATTTTTGGCCATTTTTACATAAAATATATGGATTTTTGTCAACTCTTCACAATATTCATGGGATTTCGACCAATTCTACATAATTTACTTCAATTTTTGGCCATTTTTATATAAAATGCATGGAGTTTTGGATAATTCTACACAAATTTCATAGATAATAGGCCATTTTTACTCAAATTACATGGATTTTTGACCATAATTACATAATTTACATGAATTTATGGATTTTTAAATAAAATACATGGATTTTTGGACAATTCTTCACGAATTACATGAGGTTTTTGCAATTTTTACAGATAATACATGGATTTTTGACCATTTTTACAGATAATACATGGATTTTTGTCAACTCTTCACAATTATCATGGGATTTCGACCAATTCTACATAATTTACTTCAATTTTTTGATATTTTTACATAAATTACATGGAATTTTGGACAATTTTACACAAATTATATGGATTTTTGGTCATTTTTACATAAAATATATAGATTATTGGACAATCCTACACAATTTTCATGGGATTTCGACCAATTCTACATAATTTACTTCAATTTTTGGCCATTTTTATATAAAATACATGGAATTTTGAACAATTCTACACAAACTACATGGATTTTTGGCCATTTTTACAAAAATTACATGGATTTTTGACCATTATTACAGAATTTATATGAATTTTTGGCCATTTTTACATAAAATACTTGAATTATGGCAATTTTTACAGATAACACATGAATTTTGGCCATTTTTACAGATAATACAACGAATTTTGACCATTTTAACAGATAATATATGGATTTTTGTCAACTCTTCACAATTTTCATGGGATTTCGACCAATTCTACATAATTTACTTCAATTTTTGGCCATTTTTATATAAAATACATGGAATTTTGAACAATTCTACACAAATTTCATTGATTTTTGGCCATTTTTATATAAAATACATGGAATTTTGAACAATTCTACACAAATTTCATTGATTTTTGGCCATTTTTACATAAAATATATGGATTTTTATCAACTCTTCACAATTTTCATGGGATTTCGACCACTTCTACATAATTTACTTCAATTTTTGGCCATTTTTATATAAAATACATGGAATTTTGAACAATTCTACACAAATTACATGGATTTTTGGCCATTTTTACATAAAATATATGGATTATTGGACAATCCTACACAATTTTCATGGGATTTCGACCAATTCTACATAATTTACTTCAATTTTTTGATATTTTTACATAAATTACATGGAATTTTGGACAATTTTACACAATTTTCATGGATTTTTGGCCATTATTACATAATTTTCATGGATATATGGACATTTCTACACAAATTACATGGATTTTTGGTCATTTTTACATAAAATATATATATTATTGGACAATCCTACACATTTTTCATGGGATTTCGACCAATTCTACATAATTTACTTCAATTTTTGGCCATTTTTATATAAAATACATGGAATTTTGAACAATTCTACACAAATTACATGGATTTTTGGCCATTTTTACAAAATTTACATGGATTTTTGACCATTATTACAGAATTTATATGAATTTTTGGCCATTTTTACATAAAATACTTGGATTATGGCAATTTTTACACATAACACATGAATTTTGGCCATTTTTACAGATAATACAACGAATTTTGACCATTTTTACAGATAATATATGGATTTTTGTCAACTCTTCACAATTTTCATGGGATTTCGACCAATTCTACATAATTTACTTCAATTTTTGGCCATTTTTATATAAAATACATGGAATTTTGAACAATTCTACACAAATTTCATTGATTTTTGGCCATTTTTATATAAAATACATGGAATTTTGAACAATTCTACACAAATTTCATTGATTTTTGGCCATTTTTACATAAAATATATGGATTTTTGTCAACTCTTCACAATTTTCATGGGATTTCGACCAATTCTACATAATTTACTTCAATTTTGGCCATTTTTATATAAAATACATGGAATTTTGGACAATTCTTCACGAATAACATGGGGTTTTTGCCTTTTTTACAGATAATACATGGATTTTTGACCATTTTTACACATAATACATGGATTTTTGTCAACTCTTCACAATTTTCATGGGATTTCGACCAATTCTATATATTTTACTTCAATTTTTGGCCAATTTTACATAAAATGCATGGAGTTTTGGACAATTCTCCACAAATTTCATGGATAATTGGCCATTTTTACTCAAATTATATGTATTTTTGACCATAATTACATAATTTACATGAATTTATGGCCATTTTTAAATAAAATACATGGATTTTTGGACAATTCTTCACCTATTACATGGGGTTTTTGCAATTTTTACAGATAAAACATAGATTTTTGGCCATTTTTACATAAAATACATGGATTTTTGTCAATTCTACACAAATTACATGGATTTTTGGCCATTTTTACAAAAATTACATGGATTTTTGACCATTATTACAGAATTTATATGGATTTTTGGTCATTTTTACATAAAATATATGGATTATTGGACAATCCTACACACTTTTCATGGGATTTCGACCAATTCTACATAATTTACTTCAATTTTTGGCCATTTTTATATAAAATACATGGAATTTTGAACAATTCTACACAAATTACATGGATTTTTGGCCATTTTTACAAAAATTACATGGATTTTTGACCATTATTACATAATTTATATGAATTTTTGGCCATTTTTACATAAAATACTTGGATTTTGGCAATTTTTACAGATAACACATGAATTTTGGCCATTTTTACAGATAATACAACGAATTTTGACCATTTTTACAGAAAATATATGGATTTTTGTCAACTCTTCACAATTTTCATGGGATTTCGACCAATTCTACATAATTTACTTCAATTTTTGGCCATTTTTATATAAAATACATGGAATTTTGAACAATTCTACACAAATTTCATTGATTTTTGGCCATTTTTACATAAAATATATGGATTTTTGTCAACTCTTCACAATTTTCATGGGAGTTCGACCAATTCTACATAATTTACTTCAATTTTTGGCCATTTTTATATAAAATACATGGAATATTGGACAATTCTACACAAATTACATGGATTTTTGGCCATTTTTACATAAAATATATGGATTTTTGACCATTTTTACACATAATACATGGATTTTTGTCAACTCTTCACAATTTTCATGGGATTTCGACCAATTTTATATATTTTACTTCAATTTTTGGCCAATTTTACATAAAATGCATGGAGTTTTGGACAATTCTACACAAATTTCATGGATAATTGGCCATTTTTACTCAAATTACATGTATTTTTGACCATAATTACATAATTTACATGAATTTATGGCCATTTTTAAATAAAATACATGGATTTTTGGACAATTCTTCACGAATTACATGGGGTTTTTGCAATTTTTACAGATAAAACATAGATTTTTGGCCATTTTTACATAAAATACATGGATTTTTGTCAATTCTACACAAATTACATGGATTTTTGGCCATTTTTACAAAAATTACATGGATTTTTGACCATTATTACAGAATTTATATGGATTTTTGGTCATTTTTACATAAAATATATGGATTATTGGACAATCCTACACACTTTTCATGGGATTTCGACCAATTCTACATAATTTACTTCAATTTTTGGCCATTTTTATATAAAATACATGGAATTTTGAACAATTCTACACAAATTACATGGATTTTTGGCCATTTTTACAAAAATTACATGGATTTTTGACCATTATTACAGAATTTATATGAATTTTTGGCCATTTTTACATAAAATACTTGGATTTTGGCAATTTTTACAGATAACACATGAATTTTGGCCATTTTTACAGATAATACAACGAATTTTGACCATTTTTACAGAAAATATATGGATTTTTGTCAACTCTTTACAATTTTCATGGGATTTCGACCAATTCTACATAATTTACTTCAATTTTTGGCCATTTTTATATAAAATACATGGAATTTTGAACAATTCTACACAAATTTCATTGATTTTTGGCCATTTTTACATAAAATATATGGATTTTTGTCAACTCTTCACAATTTTCATGGGATTTCGACCAATTCTACATAATTTACTTCAATTTTTGGCCATTTTTATATAAAATACATGGAATATTGGACAATTCTACACAAATTACATGGATTTTTGGCCATTTTTACATAAAATATATGGATTATTGGACAATCCTACACAATTTTCATGGGATTTCGACCAATTCTATATATTTTACTTCAATTTTTGGCCATTTTTACATAAAATGCATGGAGTTTTGGACAATTCTACACAAATTTCATGGATAATTGGCCATTTTTACTCAAATTACATGGATTTGTGACCATAATTACATAATTTACATGAATTTATGGCCATTTTTAAATAAAATACATGGATTTTTGGACAATAAAACTTCATAAACACAATAAAACATGATTTTACATGGTAATTTTACAAAGTCATATTTTTAACTGTTTATAAAACACTCAATTCTCATGTTAGTGTCTAGAAACCTTGACTACTAAATTATGACAATGATTCTTATTGTATACGTTATAGAAGTATTACAAACTCTTATTATTTTAATATTGAAAAGCAGCAATTTTATGTTAATGTACAAGTGTATTCTTTACTTATATTTTGTTTTACATTAAAACTCAACAAAACATTCTGGTAGATTTGTACTATCTGTTTTATTGCTAAGCATTATAATTATTTCTTTAACCATTATACATATTTAACTGACTATTTGTGTTTTAGATGGCAGTACTGCAGATCACTGGAGGCATGCTGAGACATGAATTAACATTTCTATCACTTGGGAAAGTTACAACATTTTCCGTTGAAAATGGAATAGAAGGTACTGCTAATATTAATGGTTTTATGCAACGTGCGTGTAATGGGTATTGGATGTAATTGATATTCAATGAATAGTAGTGTTACAAAAAGTTAGTGTCATAAAACCCTAACCATTATATTAAGTAAATGGTTCTTATTTACCATTATTAACTTCCATATATTTCATTTAGGCTCATACTTGATAATAAACACTATAAAACGTGCTTATATATCATAATTTTGACTCATATTACAAATTCATATTTTTAGCTGCTCATAAAAATCTCAATTATCAAGTTAGTGTCATGAAACCTAGACAATTAGGTTAAGTAAATGATTCTTATTTACCATTACTAACATCCATATTTGTCATTTAAGCTGATACTTCATAAACACTATAAAACATGTTTTTTATATGATAATATTGACTGATATTACAAATTCATACTTTGAACTGCCTGTAAAACACTGTATTCTCAACTTATTCTCCAACGGTTATACGTTATTAACTTACTACATTTTTTCAGATGGCAGTATATCAGATCAATCAAGGCATGCTGAGACACGAATTCACATTTCTACCACTAAGGAGAGTATCAACATCCTAGGTTGAAAATGGACTAGAAGATACTGATAATAATATTGGATTTATGCAATGGTTATTGAATATAATTGATACTAAATTAATAGCTGTGAAACAATTGAGATTTGTTAAATATCTGAATAAAATAATAGTAAACAACTTTAGCTTGTATTGTTTATTCTTAAATTTTACCTATGCTATAAATATATTTTATTTTTACTATAATATTTAAATGATCATTATAAAACATTTATAAAACACTCAAATATTAAGTTAATGTTTAGAAGGTTGAACAATAGTTTAAGAAATTTACCATTATTGTCTTTCACGTGTTTCATTTAACCTAGTATTTTGAATACACTATAATACATGTTTTTATATGATAATTTTGACAAATTCCAATTTTAAACTGCTTATAAAACACTCAAAATTATTAAATGTATGCACCGACAGAGGGCGGTAGTGGGGACGACATCCGTCGGCCGATGCCCGATCGCCTCAGAGTAAAACTAGTTGGTTGTGTGCCGTTCGCCGGACGGCCTTTTGACATAATTGACGGTTGTTTTTACTTAGCTATTGGGTGTAGTTGTTGTTCATTTAATAAAGATTTTTGATATTATAAACGAATTGTTCATATTTTATGCCCGAAGTTAACACAAGTAAGTGTCTTGATCCTTGACTACTCGATTACGAAAATGATTCTAATTTATAATTTTTAACTTGCACATGTTTCATTTAACCTGATATTTTTACTTCATAAAAACTATAAAATATGATTTTACAAGTTAATTTTGACGAATAATACAAATTAATATTTTTAGATTCTGAACGGAGTGATGATTGTATTGATTTTACAATGATGTTTGTATTATTTTTGTGTCCGTCATCACTTTTTGGAGTAGTAATAATGCTTCGTTTTTGACTTCAGCCCCTCTTTGAAAAGACAAAATCGATTTTTTGATTTTGCTGCAAGTCAAAAACGAATCATTGTAAATACTTGAAATTTTCAACAAACGTTTATATTAGCGTTATCTATTTGCGATTAAATTTTCAAAATATTTTGACATTTTTTAAGCTACTTATAGATAATTGAAACTTATCGTAGTAAAAAATAAATCAAAAATCGTTAGTCACAATTATTGTTTATAAGCATTTAAAGTTCAAATGTTTAGAAAATATATCAAAATCACGAAAATTTGCAAAGAATTTTGAAGTTGAAAATTCATAAAATCTTTGTGATTTATACTTAAGGTTGGATATACTAGGTTATCCATAAGTTTTCCTTCAAGTAACAGTAAAAAAATAAATCCATTGTCAATATAGAAAACATTTTATGTGCGTATGAAATATAATTTTTTACGAAATCGCGTAAAATAACGATATATTACAATTTAAATATAGGTAATAATATAATATATCCAACTAATTATCATTGACTGACAAATCATCTCCGTTCAGAATCGTTTTTCGTATACAATCCTACCCGTCGTTGCATTCAAATTTAACACATCCATTATAGTGACCAGTGACCTACTCACCATCTCTACTATACACCGGAGCGATACCCACTTTTTTCGTATTGAAAAGGAGCAAATTTTCAGTTGTACAAATAGTCACACTTATAATAGGTACATTTTATATTCTACAAAACATTCTGGTATATTTGTAGGTACTATCTTTTATGGCTTATCATAATTATTATTTCTTATCGTCTGTTATATAATATTATGTCTATATTTCTTATCATTTTGCAGTTATACATTCGTATTTGTATTTGAGTTTCAACTGTAAATTGTTTTCAAGAATTTTGTAATAAAAATGAAGTGTTTGTCTGTTAGTTTATGTTTTGATTGTTTCCATTTAAAAAATTATTCAGTGTTGTCCACGTACTAGTTGTTATATAAAAATTGTTGTCCTCCTTACGGTGTCTAGTAGCGACATTTTATCCTCCAACCATTATACATATTTAACTTACTATTTTTTTTTTAGATGGCAGTACAGCAGATCATTCAATACATGCCGAGACATGAATTCACATTTCTACCACTATGCTAAATATCAATATCCTACGTTGAAAATGTACTAGACGATACTGCTAATAACAAGGGTTTTGTGCAACGTGCGTGTAATGGGTATTGAATTTAATTGATATTAAATTAATAGTAGTGTAACAAAAAATCAGTGTCATGAAACCCTGACCATTAGATTATAAGCAAATGATTCTAATTTTCAATAATTGACATTCAAATATTACATTTAAGCTGATACTTCACAAACACAATAAAAAATGATTTAATATCATAATTTTGACATGATTTTACATGGTAATTTAAACAAATATTACAAAGTCATACTTTGAACTGCTTGTAAAACACTGTATTCTCAAGTTATTCTCCAACCACTATACACATAATATTTAACTGACTATTTTTTATTTTTAGATGGCAGTACAGCAGATCACTCAATACATGCTGAGACATGAATTCACATTTCTACCACTATGCAAAACATCAACATCCTACGTTGAAAATGGACTAGACAGTACTGCTAATAATAATGGTTTTGTGCAACGTGCGTGTAATTGGTATTGAATTTAATTGATATTAAATTAATAGTAGTGTAACAAAAAGTCAGTGTCATGAAACTCTGATCATTAGATTATAAGCAAATGATTCTAACTTTCAATAATTGACATTCAAATATTACATTTAAGCTGATACTTCATAAACACAATAAAACATGATTTTACATGGTAATTTTACAAAGTCATATTTTTAACTGTTTATAAAACACTCAATTCTCATGTTAGTGTCTAGAAACCTTGACTACTAAATTATGACAATGATTCTTATTGTATACGTTATAGAAGTATTACAAACTCTTATTATTTTAATATTGAAAAGCAGCAATTTTATGTTAATGTACAAGTGTATTCTTTACTTATATTTTGTTTTACATTAAAACTCAACAAAACATTCTGGTAGATTTGTACTATCTGTTTTATTGCTAAGCATTATAATTATTTCTTTAACCATTATACATATTTAACTGACTATTTGTGTTTTAGATGGCAGTACTGCAGATCACTGGAGGCATGCTGAGACATGAATTAACATTTCTATCACTTGGGAAAGTTACAACATTTTCCGTTGAAAATGGAATAGAAGGTACTGCTAATATTAATGGTTTTATGCAACGTGCGTGTAATGGGTATTGGATGTAATTGATATTCAATGAATAGTAGTGTTACAAAAAGTTAGTGTCATAAAACCCTAACCATTATATTAAGTAAATGGTTCTTATTTACCATTATTAACTTCCATATATTTCATTTAGGCTCATACTTGATAATAAACACTATAAAACGTGCTTATATATCATAATTTTGACTCATATTACAAATTCATATTTTTAGCTGCTCATAAAAATCTCAATTATCAAGTTAGTGTCATGAAACCTAGACAATTAGGTTAAGTAAATGATTCTTATTTACCATTACTAACATCCATATTTGTCATTTAAGCTGATACTTCATAAACACTATAAAACATGTTTTTTATATGATAATATTGACTGATATTACAAATTCATACTTTGAACTGCCTGTAAAACACTGTATTCTCAACTTATTCTCCAACGGTTATACGTTATTAACTTACTACATTTTTTCAGATGGCAGTATATCAGATCAATCAAGGCATGCTGAGACACGAATTCACATTTCTACCACTAAGGAGAGTATCAACATCCTAGGTTGAAAATGGACTAGAAGATACTGATAATAATATTGGATTTATGCAATGGTTATTGAATATAATTGATACTAAATTAATAGCTGTGAAACAATTGAGATTTGTTAAATATCTGAATAAAATAATAGTAAACAACTTTAGCTTGTATTGTTTATTCTTAAATTTTACCTATGCTATAAATATATTTTATTTTTACTATAATATTTAAATGATCATTATAAAACATTTATAAAACACTCAAATATTAAGTTAATGTTTAGAAGGTTGAACAATAGTTTAAGAAATTTACCATTATTGTCTTTCACGTGTTTCATTTAACCTGGTATTTTGAATACACTATAATACATGTTTTTATATGATAATTTTGACAAATTCCAATTTTAAACTGCTTATAAAACACTCAAAATTATTAAATGTATGCACCGACAGAGGGCGGTAGTGGGGACGACATCCGTCGGCCGATGCCCGATCGCCTCAGAGTAAAACTAGTTGGTTGTGTGCCGTTCGCCGGACGGCCTTTTGACATAATTGACGGTTGTTTTTACTTAGCTATTGGGTGTAGTTGTTGTTCATTTAATAAAGATTTTTGATATTATAAACGAATTGTTCATATTTTATGCCCGAAGTTAACACAAGTAAGTGTCTTGATCCTTGACTACTCGATTACGAAAATGATTCTAATTTATAATTTTTAACTTGCACATGTTTCATTTAACCTGATATTTTTACTTCATAAAAACTATAAAATATGATTTTACAAGTTAATTTTGACGAATAATACAAATTAATATTTTTAGATTCTGAACGGAGTGATGATTGTATTGATTTTACAATGATGTTTGTATTATTTTTGTGTCCGTCATCACTTTTTGGAGTAGTAATAATGCTTCGTTTTTGACTTCAGCCCCTCTTTGAAAAGACAAAATCGATTTTTTGATTTTGCTGCAAGTCAAAAACGAATCATTGTAAATACTTGAAATTTTCAACAAACGTTTATATTAGCGTTATCTATTTGCGATTAAATTTTCAAAATATTTTGACATTTTTTAAGCTACTTATAGATAATTGAAACTTATCGTAGTAAAAAATAAATCAAAAATCGTTAGTCACAATTATTGTTTATAAGCATTTAAAGTTCAAATGTTTAGAAAATATATCAAAATCACGAAAATTTGCAAAGAATTTTGAAGTTGAAAATTCATAAAATCTTTGTGATTTATACTTAAGGTTGGATATACTAGGTTATCCATAAGTTTTCCTTCAAGTAACAGTAAAAAAATAAATCCATTGTCAATATAGAAAACATTTTATGTGCGTATGAAATATAATTTTTTACGAAATCGCGTAAAATAACGATATATTACAATTTAAATATAGGTAATAATATAATATATCCAACTAATTATCATTGACTGACAAATCATCTCCGTTCAGAATCGTTTTTCGTATACAATCCTACCCGTCGTTGCATTCAAATTTAACACATCCATTATAGTGACCAGTGACCTACTCACCATCTCTACTATACACCGGAGCGATACCCACTTTTTTCGTATTGAAAAGGAGCAAATTTTCAGTTGTACAAATAGTCACACTTATAATAGGTACATTTTATATTCTACAAAACATTCTGGTATATTTGTAGGTACTATCTTTTATGGCTTATCATAATTATTATTTCTTATCGTCTGTTATATAATATTATGTCTATATTTCCTATCATTTTGCAGTTTTACATTCGTATTTGTATTTGAGTTTCAACTGTAAATTGTTTTCAAGAATTTTGTAATAAAAATGAAGTGTTTGTCTGTTAGTTTATGTTTTGATTGTTTCCATTTAAAAAATTATTCAGTGTTGTCCACGTACTAGTTGTTATATAAAAATTGTTGTCCTCCTTACGGTGTCTAGTAGCGACATTTTATCCTCCAACCATTATACATATTTAACTTACTATTTTTTTTTTAGATGGCAGTACAGCAGATCATTCAATACATGCCGAGACATGAATTCACATTTCTACCACTATGCTAAATATCAATATCCTACGTTGAAAATGTACTAGACGATACTGCTAATAACAAGGGTTTTGTGCAACGTGCGTGTAATGGGTATTGAATTTAATTGATATTAAATTAATAGTAGTGTAACAAAAAGTCAGTGTCATGAAACCCTGACCATTAGATTATAAGCAAATGATTCTAATTTTCAATAATTGACATTCAAATATTACATTTAAGCTGATACTTCACAAACACAATAAAAAATGATTTAATATCATAATTTTGACATGATTTTACATGGTAATTTAAACAAATATTACAAAGTCATACTTTGAACTGCTTGTAAAACACTGTATTCTCAAGTTATTCTCCAACCACTATACACATAATATTTAACTGACTATTTTTTATTTTTAGATGGCAGTACAGCAGATCACTCAATACATGCTGAGACATGAATTCACATTTCTACCACTATGCAAAACATCAACATCCTACGTTGAAAATGGACTAGACAGTACTGCTAATAATAATGGTTTTGTGCAACGTGCGTGTAATTGGTATTGAATTTAATTGATATTAAATTAATAGTAGTGTAACAAAAAGTCAGTGTCATGAAACTCTGATCATTAGATTATAAGCAAATGATTCTAACTTTCAATAATTGACATTCAAATATTACATTTAAGCTGATACTTCATAAACACAATAAAACATGATTTTACATGGTAATTTTACAAAGTCATATTTTTAACTGTTTATAAAACACTCAATTCTCATGTTAGTGTCTAGAAACCTTGACTACTAAATTATGACAATGATTCTTATTGTATACGTTATAGAAGTATTACAAACTCTTATTATTTTAATATTGAAAAGCAGCAATTTTATGTTAATGTACAAGTGTATTCTTTACTTATATTTTGTTTTACATTAAAACTCAACAAAACATTCTGGTAGATTTGTACTATCTGTTTTATTGCTAAGCATTATAATTATTTCTTTAACCATTATACATATTTAACTGACTATTTGTGTTTTAGATGGCAGTACTGCAGATCACTGGAGGCATGCTGAGACATGAATTAACATTTCTATCACTTGGGAAAGTTACAACATTTTCCGTTGAAAATGGAATAGAAGGTACTGCTAATATTAATGGTTTTATGCAACGTGCGTGTAATGGGTATTGGATGTAATTGATATTCAATGAATAGTAGTGTTACAAAAAGTTAGTGTCATAAAACCCTAACCATTATATTAAGTAAATGGTTCTTATTTACCATTATTAACTTCCATATATTTCATTTAGGCTCATACTTGATAATAAACACTATAAAACGTGCTTATATATCATAATTTTGACTCATATTACAAATTCATATTTTTAGCTGCTCATAAAAATCTCAATTATCAAGTTAGTGTCATGAAACCTAGACAATTAGGTTAAGTAAATGATTCTTATTTACCATTACTAACATCCATATTTGTCATTTAAGCTGATACTTCATAAACACTATAAAACATGTTTTTTATATGATAATATTGACTGATATTACAAATTCATACTTTGAACTGCCTGTAAAACACTGTATTCTCAACTTATTCTCCAACGGTTATACGTTATTAACTTACTACATTTTTTCAGATGGCAGTATATCAGATCAATCAAGGCATGCTGAGACACGAATTCACATTTCTACCACTAAGGAGAGTATCAACATCCTAGGTTGAAAATGGACTAGAAGATACTGATAATAATATTGGATTTATGCAATGGTTATTGAATATAATTGATACTAAATTAATAGCTGTGAAACAATTGAGATTTGTTAAATATCTGAATAAAATAATAGTAAACAACTTTAGCTTGTATTGTTTATTCTTAAATTTTACCTATGCTATAAATATATTTTATTTTTACTATAATATTTAAATGATCATTATAAAACATTTATAAAACACTCAAATATTAAGTTAATGTTTAGAAGGTTGAACAATAGTTTAAGAAATTTACCATTATTGTCTTTCACGTGTTTCATTTAACCTGGTATTTTGAATACACTATAATACATGTTTTTATATGATAATTTTGACAAATTCCAATTTTAAACTGCTTATAAAACACTCAAAATTATTAAATGTATGCACCGACAGAGGGCGGTAGTGGGGACGACATCCGTCGGCCGATGCCCGATCGCCTCAGAGTAAAACTAGTTGGTTGTGTGCCGTTCGCCGGACGGCCTTTTGACATAATTGACGGTTGTTTTTACTTAGCTATTGGGTGTAGTTGTTGTTCATTTAATAAAGATTTTTGATATTATAAACGAATTGTTCATATTTTATGCCCGAAGTTAACACAAGTAAGTGTCTTGATCCTTGACTACTCGATTACGAAAATGATTCTAATTTATAATTTTTAACTTGCACATGTTTCATTTAACCTGATATTTTTACTTCATAAAAACTATAAAATATGATTTTACAAGTTAATTTTGACGAATAATACAAATTAATATTTTTAGATTCTGAACGGAGTGATGATTGTATTGATTTTACAATGATGTTTGTATTATTTTTGTGTCCGTCATCACTTTTTGGAGTAGTAATAATGCTTCGTTTTTGACTTCAGCCCCTCTTTGAAAAGACAAAATCGATTTTTTGATTTTGCTGCAAGTCAAAAACGAATCATTGTAAATACTTGAAATTTTCAACAAACGTTTATATTAGCGTTATCTATTTGCGATTAAATTTTCAAAATATTTTGACATTTTTTAAGCTACTTATAGATAATTGAAACTTATCGTAGTAAAAAATAAATCAAAAATCGTTAGTCACAATTATTGTTTATAAGCATTTAAAGTTCAAATGTTTAGAAAATATATCAAAATCACGAAAATTTGCAAAGAATTTTGAAGTTGAAAATTCATAAAATCTTTGTGATTTATACTTAAGGTTGGATATACTAGGTTATCCATAAGTTTTCCTTCAAGTAACAGTAAAAAAATAAATCCATTGTCAATATAGAAAACATTTTATGTGCGTATGAAATATAATTTTTTACGAAATCGCGTAAAATAACGATATATTACAATTTAAATATAGGTAATAATATAATATATCCAACTAATTATCATTGACTGACAAATCATCTCCGTTCAGAATCGTTTTTCGTATACAATCCTACCCGTCGTTGCATTCAAATTTAACACATCCATTATAGTGACCAGTGACCTACTCACCATCTCTACTATACACCGGAGCGATACCCACTTTTTTCGTATTGAAAAGGAGCAAATTTTCAGTTGTACAAATAGTCACACTTATAATAGGTACATTTTATATTCTACAAAACATTCTGGTATATTTGTAGGTACTATCTTTTATGGCTTATCATAATTATTATTTCTTATCGTCTGTTATATAATATTATGTCTATATTTCCTATCATTTTGCAGTTTTACATTCGTATTTGTATTTGAGTTTCAACTGTAAATTGTTTTCAAGAATTTTGTAATAAAAATGAAGTGTTTGTCTGTTAGTTTATGTTTTGATTGTTTCCATTTAAAAAATTATTCAGTGTTGTCCACGTACTAGTTGTTATATAAAAATTGTTGTCCTCCTTACGGTGTCTAGTAGCGACATTTTATCCTCCAACCATTATACATATTTAACTTACTATTTTTTTTTTAGATGGCAGTACAGCAGATCATTCAATACATGCCGAGACATGAATTCACATTTCTACCACTATGCTAAATATCAATATCCTACGTTGAAAATGTACTAGACGATACTGCTAATAACAAGGGTTTTGTGCAACGTGCGTGTAATGGGTATTGAATTTAATTGATATTAAATTAATAGTAGTGTAACAAAAAGTCAGTGTCATGAAACCCTGACCATTAGATTATAAGCAAATGATTCTAATTTTCAATAATTGACATTCAAATATTACATTTAAGCTGATACTTCACAAACACAATAAAAAATGATTTAATATCATAATTTTGACATGATTTTACATGGTAATTTAAACAAATATTACAAAGTCATACTTTGAACTGCTTGTAAAACACTGTATTCTCAAGTTATTCTCCAACCACTATACACATAATATTTAACTGACTATTTTTTATTTTTAGATGGCAGTACAGCAGATCACTCAATACATGCTGAGACATGAATTCACATTTCTACCACTATGCAAAACATCAACATCCTACGTTGAAAATGGACTAGACAGTACTGCTAATAATAATGGTTTTGTGCAACGTGCGTGTAATGGGTATTGAATTTAATTGATATTAAATTAATAGTAGTGTAACAAAAAGTCAGTGTCATGAAACTCTGATCATTAGATTATAAGCAAATGATTCTAGACTTTCAATAATTGACATTCAAATATTACATTTAAGCTGATACTTCATAAACACAATAAAACATGATTTTACATGGTAATTTTACAAAGTCATATTTTTAACTGTTTATAAAACACTCAATTCTCATGTTAGTGTCTAGAAACCTTGACTACTAAATTATGACAATGATTCTTATTGTATACGTTATAGAAGTATTACAAACTCTTATTATTTTAATATTGAAAAGCAGCAATTTTATGTTAATGTACAAGTGTATTCTTTACTTATATTTTGTTTTACATTAAAACTCAACAAAACATTCTGGTAGATTTGTACTATCTGTTTTATTGCTAAGCATTATAATTATTTCTTTAACCATTATACATATTTAACTGACTATTTGTGTTTTAGATGGCAGTACTGCAGATCACTGGAGGCATGCTGAGACATGAATTAACATTTCTATCACTTGGGAAAGTTACAACATTTTCCGTTGAAAATGGAATAGAAGGTACTGATAATAATATTGGATTTATGCAATGGTTATTGAATATAATTGATACTAAATTAATAGCTGTGAAACAATTGAGATTTGTTAAATATCTGAATAAAATAATAGTAAACAACTTTAGCTTGTATTGTTTATTCTTAAATTTTACCTATGCTATAAATATATTTTATTTTTACTATAATATTTAAATGATCATTATAAAACATTTATAAAACACTCAAATATTAAGTTAATGTTTAGAAGGTTGAACAATAGTTTAAGAAATTTACCATTATTGTCTTTCACGTGTTTCATTTAACCTGGTATTTTGAATACACTATAATACATGTTTTTATATGATAATTTTGACAAATTCCAATTTTAAACTGCTTATAAAACACTCAAAATTATTAAATGTATGCACCGACAGAGGGCGGTAGTGGGGACGACATCCGTCGGCCGATGCCCGATCGCCTCAGAGTAAAACTAGTTGGTTGTGTGCCGTTCGCCGGACGGCCTTTTGACATAATTGACGGTTGTTTTTACTTAGCTATTGGGTGTAGTTGTTGTTCATTTAATAAAGATTTTTGATATTATAAACGAATTGTTCATATTTTATGCCCGAAGTTAACACAAGTAAGTGTCTTGATCCTTGACTACTCGATTACGAAAATGATTCTAATTTATAATTTTTAACTTGCACATGTTTCATTTAACCTGATATTTTTACTTCATAAAAACTATAAAATATGATTTTACAAGTTAATTTTGACGAATAATACAAATTAATATTTTTAGATTCTGAACGGAGTGATGATTGTATTGATTTTACAATGATGTTTGTATTATTTTTGTGTCCGTCATCACTTTTTGGAGTAGTAATAATGCTTCGTTTTTGACTTCAGCCCCTCTTTGAAAAGACAAAATCGATTTTTTGATTTTGCTGCAAGTCAAAAACGAATCATTGTAAATACTTGAAATTTTCAACAAACGTTTATATTAGCGTTATCTATTTGCGATTAAATTTTCAAAATATTTTGACATTTTTTAAGCTACTTATAGATAATTGAAACTTATCGTAGTAAAAAATAAATCAAAAATCGTTAGTCACAATTATTGTTTATAAGCATTTAAAGTTCAAATGTTTAGAAAATATATCAAAATCACGAAAATTTGCAAAGAATTTTGAAGTTGAAAATTCATAAAATCTTTGTGATTTATACTTAAGGTTGGATATACTAGGTTATCCATAAGTTTTCCTTCAAGTAACAGTAAAAAAATAAATCCATTGTCAATATAGAAAACATTTTATGTGCGTATGAAATATAATTTTTTACGAAATCGCGTAAAATAACGATATATTACAATTTAAATATAGGTAATAATATAATATATCCAACTAATTATCATTGACTGACAAATCATCTCCGTTCAGAATCGTTTTTCGTATACAATCCTACCCGTCGTTGCATTCAAATTTAACACATCCATTATAGTGACCAGTGACCTACTCACCATCTCTACTATACACCGGAGCGATACCCACTTTTTTCGTATTGAAAAGGAGCAAATTTTCAGTTGTACAAATAGTCACACTTATAATAGGTACATTTTATATTCTACAAAACATTCTGGTATATTTGTAGGTACTATCTTTTATGGCTTATCATAATTATTATTTCTTATCGTCTGTTATATAATATTATGTCTATATTTCCTATCATTTTGCAGTTTTACATTCGTATTTGTATTTGAGTTTCAACTGTAAATTGTTTTCAAGAATTTTGTAATAAAAATGAAGTGTTTGTCTGTTAGTTTATGTTTTGATTGTTTCCATTTAAAAAATTATTCAGTGTTGTCCACGTACTAGTTGTTATATAAAAATTGTTGTCCTCCTTACGGTGTCTAGTAGCGACATTTTATCCTCCAACCATTATACATATTTAACTTACTATTTTTTTTTTAGATGGCAGTACAGCAGATCATTCAATACATGCCGAGACATGAATTCACATTTCTACCACTATGCTAAATATCAATATCCTACGTTGAAAATGTACTAGACGATACTGCTAATAACAAGGGTTTTGTGCAACGTGCGTGTAATGGGTATTGAATTTAATTGATATTAAATTAATAGTAGTGTAACAAAAAGTCAGTGTCATGAAACCCTGACCATTAGATTATAAGCAAATGATTCTAATTTTCAATAATTGACATTCAAATATTACATTTAAGCTGATACTTCACAAACACAATAAAAAATGATTTAATATCATAATTTTGACATGATTTTACATGGTAATTTAAACAAATATTACAAAGTCATACTTTGAACTGCTTGTAAAACACTGTATTCTCAAGTTATTCTCCAACCACTATACACATAATATTTAACTGACTATTTTTTATTTTTAGATGGCAGTACAGCAGATCACTCAATACATGCTGAGACATGAATTCACATTTCTACCACTATGCAAAACATCAACATCCTACGTTGAAAATGGACTAGACAGTACTGCTAATAATAATGGTTTTGTGCAACGTGCGTGTAATGGGTATTGAATTTAATTGATATTAAATTAATAGTAGTGTAACAAAAAGTCAGTGTCATGAAACTCTGATCATTAGATTATAAGCAAATGATTCTAACTTTCAATAATTGACATTCAAATATTACATTTAAGCTGATACTTCATAAACACAATAAAACATGATTTTACATGGTAATTTTACAAAGTCATATTTTTAACTGTTTATAAAACACTCAATTCTCATGTTAGTGTCTAGAAACCTTGACTACTAAATTATGACAATGATTCTTATTGTATACGTTATAGAAGTATTACAAACTCTTATTATTTTAATATTGAAAAGCAGCAATTTTATGTTAATGTACAAGTGTATTCTTTACTTATATTTTGTTTTACATTAAAACTCAACAAAACATTCTGGTAGATTTGTACTATCTGTTTTATTGCTAAGCATTATAATTATTTCTTTAACCATTATACATATTTAACTGACTATTTGTGTTTTAGATGGCAGTACTGCAGATCACTGGAGGCATGCTGAGACATGAATTAACATTTCTATCACTTGGGAAAGTTACAACATTTTCCGTTGAAAATGGAATAGAAGGTACTGATAATAATATTGGATTTATGCAATGGTTATTGAATATAATTGATACTAAATTAATAGCTGTGAAACAATTGAGATTTGTTAAATATCTGAATAAAATAATAGTAAACAACTTTAGCTTGTATTGTTTATTCTTAAATTTTACCTATGCTATAAATATATTTTATTTTTACTATAATATTTAAATGATCATTATAAAACATTTATAAAACACTCAAATATTAAGTTAATGTTTAGAAGGTTGAACAATAGTTTAAGAAATTTACCATTATTGTCTTTCACGTGTTTCATTTAACCTGGTATTTTGAATACACTATAATACATGTTTTTATATGATAATTTTGACAAATTCCAATTTTAAACTGCTTATAAAACACTCAAAATTATTAAATGTATGCACCGACAGAGGGCGGTAGTGGGGACGACATCCGTCGGCCGATGCCCGATCGCCTCAGAGTAAAACTAGTTGGTTGTGTGCCGTTCGCCGGACGGCCTTTTGACATAATTGACGGTTGTTTTTACTTAGCTATTGGGTGTAGTTGTTGTTCATTTAATAAAGATTTTTGATATTATAAACGAATTGTTCATATTTTATGCCCGAAGTTAACACAAGTAAGTGTCTTGATCCTTGACTACTCGATTACGAAAATGATTCTAATTTATAATTTTTAACTTGCACATGTTTCATTTAACCTGATATTTTTACTTCATAAAAACTATAAAATATGATTTTACAAGTTAATTTTGACGAATAATACAAATTAATATTTTTAGATTCTGAACGGAGTGATGATTGTATTGATTTTACAATGATGTTTGTATTATTTTTGTGTCCGTCATCACTTTTTGGAGTAGTAATAATGCTTCGTTTTTGACTTCAGCCCCTCTTTGAAAAGACAAAATCGATTTTTTGATTTTGCTGCAAGTCAAAAACGAATCATTGTAAATACTTGAAATTTTCAACAAACGTTTATATTAGCGTTATCTATTTGCGATTAAATTTTCAAAATATTTTGACATTTTTTAAGCTACTTATAGATAATTGAAACTTATCGTAGTAAAAAATAAATCAAAAATCGTTAGTCACAATTATTGTTTATAAGCATTTAAAGTTCAAATGTTTAGAAAATATATCAAAATCACGAAAATTTGCAAAGAATTTTGAAGTTGAAAATTCATAAAATCTTTGTGATTTATACTTAAGGTTGGATATACTAGGTTATCCATAAGTTTTCCTTCAAGTAACAGTAAAAAAATAAATCCATTGTCAATATAGAAAACATTTTATGTGCGTATGAAATATAATTTTTTACGAAATCGCGTAAAATAACGATATATTACAATTTAAATATAGGTAATAATATAATATATCCAACTAATTATCATTGACTGACAAATCATCTCCGTTCAGAATCGTTTTTCGTATACAATCCTACCCGTCGTTGCATTCAAATTTAACACATCCATTATAGTGACCAGTGACCTACTCACCATCTCTACTATACACCGGAGCGATACCCACTTTTTTCGTATTGAAAAGGAGCAAATTTTCAGTTGTACAAATAGTCACACTTATAATAGGTACATTTTATATTCTACAAAACATTCTGGTATATTTGTAGGTACTATCTTTTATGGCTTATCATAATTATTATTTCTTATCGTCTGTTATATAATATTATGTCTATATTTCTTATCATTTTGCAGTTATACATTCGTATTTGTATTTGAGTTTCAACTGTAAATTGTTTTCAAGAATTTTGTAATAAAAATGAAGTGTTTGTCTGTTAGTTTATGTTTTGATTGTTTCCATTTAAAAAATTATTCAGTGTTGTCCACGTACTAGTTGTTATATAAAAATTGTTGTCCTCCTTACGGTGTCTAGTAGCGACATTTTATCCTCCAACCATTATACATATTTAACTTACTATTTTTTTTTTAGATGGCAGTACAGCAGATCATTCAATACATGCCGAGACATGAATTCACATTTCTACCACTATGCTAAATATCAATATCCTACGTTGAAAATGTACTAGACGATACTGCTAATAACAAGGGTTTTGTGCAACGTGCGTGTAATGGGTATTGAATTTAATTGATATTAAATTAATAGTAGTGTAACAAAAAGTCAGTGTCATGAAACCCTGACCATTAGATTATAAGCAAATGATTCTAATTTTCAATAATTGACATTCAAATATTACATTTAAGCTGATACTTCACAAACACAATAAAAAATGATTTAATATCATAATTTTGACATGATTTTACATGGTAATTTAAACAAATATTACAAAGTCATACTTTGAACTGCTTGTAAAACACTGTATTCTCAAGTTATTCTCCAACCACTATACACATAATATTTAACTGACTATTTTTTATTTTTAGATGGCAGTACAGCAGATCACTCAATACATGCTGAGACATGAATTCACATTTCTACCACTATGCAAAACATCAACATCCTACGTTGAAAATGGACTAGACAGTACTGCTAATAATAATGGTTTTGTGCAACGTGCGTGTAATTGGTATTGAATTTAATTGATATTAAATTAATAGTAGTGTAACAAAAAGTCAGTGTCATGAAACTCTGATCATTAGATTATAAGCAAATGATTCTAACTTTCAATAATTGACATTCAAATATTACATTTAAGCTGATACTTCATAAACACAATAAAACATGATTTTACATGGTAATTTTACAAAGTCATATTTTTAACTGTTTATAAAACACTCAATTCTCATGTTAGTGTCTAGAAACCTTGACTACTAAATTATGACAATGATTCTTATTGTATACGTTATAGAAGTATTACAAACTCTTATTATTTTAATATTGAAAAGCAGCAATTTTATGTTAATGTACAAGTGTATTCTTTACTTATATTTTGTTTTACATTAAAACTCAACAAAACATTCTGGTAGATTTGTACTATCTGTTTTATTGCTAAGCATTATAATTATTTCTTTAACCATTATACATATTTAACTGACTATTTGTGTTTTAGATGGCAGTACTGCAGATCACTGGAGGCATGCTGAGACATGAATTAACATTTCTATCACTTGGGAAAGTTACAACATTTTCCGTTGAAAATGGAATAGAAGGTACTGCTAATATTAATGGTTTTATGCAACGTGCGTGTAATGGGTATTGGATGTAATTGATATTCAATGAATAGTAGTGTTACAAAAAGTTAGTGTCATAAAACCCTAACCATTATATTAAGTAAATGGTTCTTATTTACCATTATTAACTTCCATATATTTCATTTAGGCTCATACTTGATAATAAACACTATAAAACGTGCTTATATATCATAATTTTGACTCATATTACAAATTCATATTTTTAGCTGCTCATAAAAATCTCAATTATCAAGTTAGTGTCATGAAACCTAGACAATTAGGTTAAGTAAATGATTCTTATTTACCATTACTAACATCCATATTTGTCATTTAAGCTGATACTTCATAAACACTATAAAACATGTTTTTTATATGATAATATTGACTGATATTACAAATTCATACTTTGAACTGCCTGTAAAACACTGTATTCTCAACTTATTCTCCAACGGTTATACGTTATTAACTTACTACATTTTTTCAGATGGCAGTATATCAGATCAATCAAGGCATGCTGAGACACGAATTCACATTTCTACCACTAAGGAGAGTATCAACATCCTAGGTTGAAAATGGACTAGAAGATACTGATAATAATATTGGATTTATGCAATGGTTATTGAATATAATTGATACTAAATTAATAGCTGTGAAACAATTGAGATTTGTTAAATATCTGAATAAAATAATAGTAAACAACTTTAGCTTGTATTGTTTATTCTTAAATTTTACCTATGCTATAAATATATTTTATTTTTACTATAATATTTAAATGATCATTATAAAACATTTATAAAACACTCAAATATTAAGTTAATGTTTAGAAGGTTGAACAATAGTTTAAGAAATTTACCATTATTGTCTTTCACGTGTTTCATTTAACCTGGTATTTTGAATACACTATAATACATGTTTTTATATGATAATTTTGACAAATTCCAATTTTAAACTGCTTATAAAACACTCAAAATTATTAAATGTATGCACCGACAGAGGGCGGTAGTGGGGACGACATCCGTCGGCCGATGCCCGATCGCCTCAGAGTAAAACTAGTTGGTTGTGTGCCGTTCGCCGGACGGCCTTTTGACATAATTGACGGTTGTTTTTACTTAGCTATTGGGTGTAGTTGTTGTTCATTTAATAAAGATTTTTGATATTATAAACGAATTGTTCATATTTTATGCCCGAAGTTAACACAAGTAAGTGTCTTGATCCTTGACTACTCGATTACGAAAATGATTCTAATTTATAATTTTTAACTTGCACATGTTTCATTTAACCTGATATTTTTACTTCATAAAAACTATAAAATATGATTTTACAAGTTAATTTTGACGAATAATACAAATTAATATTTTTAGATTCTGAACGGAGTGATGATTGTATTGATTTTACAATGATGTTTGTATTATTTTTGTGTCCGTCATCACTTTTTGGAGTAGTAATAATGCTTCGTTTTTGACTTCAGCCCCTCTTTGAAAAGACAAAATCGATTTTTTGATTTTGCTGCAAGTCAAAAACGAATCATTGTAAATACTTGAAATTTTCAACAAACGTTTATATTAGCGTTATCTATTTGCGATTAAATTTTCAAAATATTTTGACATTTTTTAAGCTACTTATAGATAATTGAAACTTATCGTAGTAAAAAATAAATCAAAAATCGTTAGTCACAATTATTGTTTATAAGCATTTAAAGTTCAAATGTTTAGAAAATATATCAAAATCACGAAAATTTGCAAAGAATTTTGAAGTTGAAAATTCATAAAATCTTTGTGATTTATACTTAAGGTTGGATATACTAGGTTATCCATAAGTTTTCCTTCAAGTAACAGTAAAAAAATAAATCCATTGTCAATATAGAAAACATTTTATGTGCGTATGAAATATAATTTTTTACGAAATCGCGTAAAATAACGATATATTACAATTTAAATATAGGTAATAATATAATATATCCAACTAATTATCATTGACTGACAAATCATCTCCGTTCAGAATCGTTTTTCGTATACAATCCTACCCGTCGTTGCATTCAAATTTAACACATCCATTATAGTGACCAGTGACCTACTCACCATCTCTACTATACACCGGAGCGATACCCACTTTTTTCGTATTGAAAAGGAGCAAATTTTCAGTTGTACAAATAGTCACACTTATAATAGGTACATTTTATATTCTACAAAACATTCTGGTATATTTGTAGGTACTATCTTTTATGGCTTATCATAATTATTATTTCTTATCGTCTGTTATATAATATTATGTCTATATTTCCTATCATTTTGCAGTTTTACATTCGTATTTGTATTTGAGTTTCAACTGTAAATTGTTTTCAAGAATTTTGTAATAAAAATGAAGTGTTTGTCTGTTAGTTTATGTTTTGATTGTTTCCATTTAAAAAATTATTCAGTGTTGTCCACGTACTAGTTGTTATATAAAAATTGTTGTCCTCCTTACGGTGTCTAGTAGCGACATTTTATCCTCCAACCATTATACATATTTAACTTACTATTTTTTTTTTAGATGGCAGTACAGCAGATCATTCAATACATGCCGAGACATGAATTCACATTTCTACCACTATGCTAAATATCAATATCCTACGTTGAAAATGTACTAGACGATACTGCTAATAACAAGGGTTTTGTGCAACGTGCGTGTAATGGGTATTGAATTTAATTGATATTAAATTAATAGTAGTGTAACAAAAAGTCAGTGTCATGAAACCCTGACCATTAGATTATAAGCAAATGATTCTAATTTTCAATAATTGACATTCAAATATTACATTTAAGCTGATACTTCACAAACACAATAAAAAATGATTTAATATCATAATTTTGACATGATTTTACATGGTAATTTAAACAAATATTACAAAGTCATACTTTGAACTGCTTGTAAAACACTGTATTCTCAAGTTATTCTCCAACCACTATACACATAATATTTAACTGACTATTTTTTATTTTTAGATGGCAGTACAGCAGATCACTCAATACATGCTGAGACATGAATTCACATTTCTACCACTATGCAAAACATCAACATCCTACGTTGAAAATGGACTAGACAGTACTGCTAATAATAATGGTTTTGTGCAACGTGCGTGTAATTGGTATTGAATTTAATTGATATTAAATTAATAGTAGTGTAACAAAAAGTCAGTGTCATGAAACTCTGATCATTAGATTATAAGCAAATGATTCTAACTTTCAATAATTGACATTCAAATATTACATTTAAGCTGATACTTCATAAACACAATAAAACATGATTTTACATGGTAATTTTACAAAGTCATATTTTTAACTGTTTATAAAACACTCAATTCTCATGTTAGTGTCTAGAAACCTTGACTACTAAATTATGACAATGATTCTTATTGTATACGTTATAGAAGTATTACAAACTCTTATTATTTTAATATTGAAAAGCAGCAATTTTATGTTAATGTACAAGTGTATTCTTTACTTATATTTTGTTTTACATTAAAACTCAACAAAACATTCTGGTAGATTTGTACTATCTGTTTTATTGCTAAGCATTATAATTATTTCTTTAACCATTATACATATTTAACTGACTATTTGTGTTTTAGATGGCAGTACTGCAGATCACTGGAGGCATGCTGAGACATGAATTAACATTTCTATCACTTGGGAAAGTTACAACATTTTCCGTTGAAAATGGAATAGAAGGTACTGCTAATATTAATGGTTTTATGCAACGTGCGTGTAATGGGTATTGGATGTAATTGATATTCAATGAATAGTAGTGTTACAAAAAGTTAGTGTCATAAAACCCTAACCATTATATTAAGTAAATGGTTCTTATTTACCATTATTAACTTCCATATATTTCATTTAGGCTCATACTTGATAATAAACACTATAAAACGTGCTTATATATCATAATTTTGACTCATATTACAAATTCATATTTTTAGCTGCTCATAAAAATCTCAATTATCAAGTTAGTGTCATGAAACCTAGACAATTAGGTTAAGTAAATGATTCTTATTTACCATTACTAACATCCATATTTGTCATTTAAGCTGATACTTCATAAACACTATAAAACATGTTTTTTATATGATAATATTGACTGATATTACAAATTCATACTTTGAACTGCCTGTAAAACACTGTATTCTCAACTTATTCTCCAACGGTTATACGTTATTAACTTACTACATTTTTTCAGATGGCAGTATATCAGATCAATCAAGGCATGCTGAGACACGAATTCACATTTCTACCACTAAGGAGAGTATCAACATCCTAGGTTGAAAATGGACTAGAAGATACTGATAATAATATTGGATTTATGCAATGGTTATTGAATATAATTGATACTAAATTAATAGCTGTGAAACAATTGAGATTTGTTAAATATCTGAATAAAATAATAGTAAACAACTTTAGCTTGTATTGTTTATTCTTAAATTTTACCTATGCTATAAATATATTTTATTTTTACTATAATATTTAAATGATCATTATAAAACATTTATAAAACACTCAAATATTAAGTTAATGTTTAGAAGGTTGAACAATAGTTTAAGAAATTTACCATTATTGTCTTTCACGTGTTTCATTTAACCTGGTATTTTGAATACACTATAATACATGTTTTTATATGATAATTTTGACAAATTCCAATTTTAAACTGCTTATAAAACACTCAAAATTATTAAATGTATGCACCGACAGAGGGCGGTAGTGGGGACGACATCCGTCGGCCGATGCCCGATCGCCTCAGAGTAAAACTAGTTGGTTGTGTGCCGTTCGCCGGACGGCCTTTTGACATAATTGACGGTTGTTTTTACTTAGCTATTGGGTGTAGTTGTTGTTCATTTAATAAAGATTTTTGATATTATAAACGAATTGTTCATATTTTATGCCCGAAGTTAACACAAGTAAGTGTCTTGATCCTTGACTACTCGATTACGAAAATGATTCTAATTTATAATTTTTAACTTGCACATGTTTCATTTAACCTGATATTTTTACTTCATAAAAACTATAAAATATGATTTTACAAGTTAATTTTGACGAATAATACAAATTAATATTTTTAGATTCTGAACGGAGTGATGATTGTATTGATTTTACAATGATGTTTGTATTATTTTTGTGTCCGTCATCACTTTTTGGAGTAGTAATAATGCTTCGTTTTTGACTTCAGCCCCTCTTTGAAAAGACAAAATCGATTTTTTGATTTTGCTGCAAGTCAAAAACGAATCATTGTAAATACTTGAAATTTTCAACAAACGTTTATATTAGCGTTATCTATTTGCGATTAAATTTTCAAAATATTTTGACATTTTTTAAGCTACTTATAGATAATTGAAACTTATCGTAGTAAAAAATAAATCAAAAATCGTTAGTCACAATTATTGTTTATAAGCATTTAAAGTTCAAATGTTTAGAAAATATATCAAAATCACGAAAATTTGCAAAGAATTTTGAAGTTGAAAATTCATAAAATCTTTGTGATTTATACTTAAGGTTGGATATACTAGGTTATCCATAAGTTTTCCTTCAAGTAACAGTAAAAAAATAAATCCATTGTCAATATAGAAAACATTTTATGTGCGTATGAAATATAATTTTTTACGAAATCGCGTAAAATAACGATATATTACAATTTAAATATAGGTAATAATATAATATATCCAACTAATTATCATTGACTGACAAATCATCTCCGTTCAGAATCGTTTTTCGTATACAATCCTACCCGTCGTTGCATTCAAATTTAACACATCCATTATAGTGACCAGTGACCTACTCACCATCTCTACTATACACCGGAGCGATACCCACTTTTTTCGTATTGAAAAGGAGCAAATTTTCAGTTGTACAAATAGTCACACTTATAATAGGTACATTTTATATTCTACAAAACATTCTGGTATATTTGTAGGTACTATCTTTTATGGCTTATCATAATTATTATTTCTTATCGTCTGTTATATAATATTATGTCTATATTTCCTATCATTTTGCAGTTTTACATTCGTATTTGTATTTGAGTTTCAACTGTAAATTGTTTTCAAGAATTTTGTAATAAAAATGAAGTGTTTGTCTGTTAGTTTATGTTTTGATTGTTTCCATTTAAAAAATTATTCAGTGTTGTCCACGTACTAGTTGTTATATAAAAATTGTTGTCCTCCTTACGGTGTCTAGTAGCGACATTTTATCCTCCAACCATTATACATATTTAACTTACTATTTTTTTTTTAGATGGCAGTACAGCAGATCATTCAATACATGCCGAGACATGAATTCACATTTCTACCACTATGCTAAATATCAATATCCTACGTTGAAAATGTACTAGACGATACTGCTAATAACAAGGGTTTTGTGCAACGTGCGTGTAATGGGTATTGAATTTAATTGATATTAAATTAATAGTAGTGTAACAAAAAGTCAGTGTCATGAAACCCTGACCATTAGATTATAAGCAAATGATTCTAATTTTCAATAATTGACATTCAAATATTACATTTAAGCTGATACTTCACAAACACAATAAAAAATGATTTAATATCATAATTTTGACATGATTTTACATGGTAATTTAAACAAATATTACAAAGTCATACTTTGAACTGCTTGTAAAACACTGTATTCTCAAGTTATTCTCCAACCACTATACACATAATATTTAACTGACTATTTTTTATTTTTAGATGGCAGTACAGCAGATCACTCAATACATGCTGAGACATGAATTCACATTTCTACCACTATGCAAAACATCAACATCCTACGTTGAAAATGGACTAGACAGTACTGCTAATAATAATGGTTTTGTGCAACGTGCGTGTAATTGGTATTGAATTTAATTGATATTAAATTAATAGTAGTGTAACAAAAAGTCAGTGTCATGAAACTCTGATCATTAGATTATAAGCAAATGATTCTAACTTTCAATAATTGACATTCAAATATTACATTTAAGCTGATACTTCATAAACACAATAAAACATGATTTTACATGGTAATTTTACAAAGTCATATTTTTAACTGTTTATAAAACACTCAATTCTCATGTTAGTGTCTAGAAACCTTGACTACTAAATTATGACAATGATTCTTATTGTATACGTTATAGAAGTATTACAAACTCTTATTATTTTAATATTGAAAAGCAGCAATTTTATGTTAATGTACAAGTGTATTCTTTACTTATATTTTGTTTTACATTAAAACTCAACAAAACATTCTGGTAGATTTGTACTATCTGTTTTATTGCTAAGCATTATAATTATTTCTTTAACCATTATACATATTTAACTGACTATTTGTGTTTTAGATGGCAGTACTGCAGATCACTGGAGGCATGCTGAGACATGAATTAACATTTCTATCACTTGGGAAAGTTACAACATTTTCCGTTGAAAATGGAATAGAAGGTACTGCTAATATTAATGGTTTTATGCAACGTGCGTGTAATGGGTATTGGATGTAATTGATATTCAATGAATAGTAGTGTTACAAAAAGTTAGTGTCATAAAACCCTAACCATTATATTAAGTAAATGGTTCTTATTTACCATTATTAACTTCCATATATTTCATTTAGGCTCATACTTGATAATAAACACTATAAAACGTGCTTATATATCATAATTTTGACTCATATTACAAATTCATATTTTTAGCTGCTCATAAAAATCTCAATTATCAAGTTAGTGTCATGAAACCTAGACAATTAGGTTAAGTAAATGATTCTTATTTACCATTACTAACATCCATATTTGTCATTTAAGCTGATACTTCATAAACACTATAAAACATGTTTTTTATATGATAATATTGACTGATATTACAAATTCATACTTTGAACTGCCTGTAAAACACTGTATTCTCAACTTATTCTCCAACGGTTATACGTTATTAACTTACTACATTTTTTCAGATGGCAGTATATCAGATCAATCAAGGCATGCTGAGACACGAATTCACATTTCTACCACTAAGGAGAGTATCAACATCCTAGGTTGAAAATGGACTAGAAGATACTGATAATAATATTGGATTTATGCAATGGTTATTGAATATAATTGATACTAAATTAATAGCTGTAAAACAATTGAGATTTGTTAAATATCTGAATAAAATATTAGTAAACAACTTTAGCTTGTATTGTTTATTCTTAAATTTTACCTATGCTATAAATATATTTTATTTTTACTATAATATTTAAATGATCATTATAAAACATTTATAAAACACTCAAATATTAAGTTAATGTTTAGAAGGTTGAACAATAGTTTAAGAAATTTACCATTATTGTCTTTCACGTGTTTCATTTAACCTGGTATTTTGAATACACTATAATACATGTTTTTATATGATAATTTTGACAAATTCCAATTTTAAACTGCTTATAAAACACTCAAAATTATTAAATGTATGCACCGACAGAGGGCGGTAGTGGGGACGACATCCGTCGGCCGATGCCCGATCGCCTCAGAGTAAAACTAGTTGGTTGTGTGCCGTTCGCCGGACGGCCTTTTGACATAATTGACGGTTGTTTTTACTTAGCTATTGGGTGTAGTTGTTGTTCATTTAATAAAGATTTTTGATATTATAAACGAATTGTTCATATTTTATGCCCGAAGTTAACACAAGTAAGTGTCTTGATCCTTGACTACTCGATTACGAAAATGATTCTAATTTATAATTTTTAACTTGCACATGTTTCATTTAACCTGATATTTTTACTTCATAAAAACTATAAAATATGATTTTACAAGTTAATTTTGACGAATAATACAAATTAATATTTTTAGATTCTGAACGGAGTGATGATTGTATTGATTTTACAATGATGTTTGTATTATTTTTGTGTCCGTCATCACTTTTTGGAGTAGTAATAATGCTTCGTTTTTGACTTCAGCCCCTCTTTGAAAAGACAAAATCGATTTTTTGATTTTGCTGCAAGTCAAAAACGAATCATTGTAAATACTTGAAATTTTCAACAAACGTTTATATTAGCGTTATCTATTTGCGATTAAATTTTCAAAATATTTTGACATTTTTTAAGCTACTTATAGATAATTGAAACTTATCGTAGTAAAAAATAAATCAAAAATCGTTAGTCACAATTATTGTTTATAAGCATTTAAAGTTCAAATGTTTAGAAAATATATCAAAATCACGAAAATTTGCAAAGAATTTTGAAGTTGAAAATTCATAAAATCTTTGTGATTTATACTTAAGGTTGGATATACTAGGTTATCCATAAGTTTTCCTTCAAGTAACAGTAAAAAAATAAATCCATTGTCAATATAGAAAACATTTTATGTGCGTATGAAATATAATTTTTTACGAAATCGCGTAAAATAACGATATATTACAATTTAAATATAGGTAATAATATAATATATCCAACTAATTATCATTGACTGACAAATCATCTCCGTTCAGAATCGTTTTTCGTATACAATCCTACCCGTCGTTGCATTCAAATTTAACACATCCATTATAGTGACCAGTGACCTACTCACCATCTCTACTATACACCGGAGCGATACCCACTTTTTTCGTATTGAAAAGGAGCAAATTTTCAGTTGTACAAATAGTCACACTTATAATAGGTACATTTTATATTCTACAAAACATTCTGGTATATTTGTAGGTACTATCTTTTATGGCTTATCATAATTATTATTTCTTATCGTCTGTTATATAATATTATGTCTATATTTCCTATCATTTTGCAGTTTTACATTCGTATTTGTATTTGAGTTTCAACTGTAAATTGTTTTCAAGAATTTTGTAATAAAAATGAAGTGTTTGTCTGTTAGTTTATGTTTTGATTGTTTCCATTTAAAAAATTATTCAGTGTTGTCCACGTACTAGTTGTTATATAAAAATTGTTGTCCTCCTTACGGTGTCTAGTAGCGACATTTTATCCTCCAACCATTATACATATTTAACTTACTATTTTTTTTTTAGATGGCAGTACAGCAGATCATTCAATACATGCCGAGACATGAATTCACATTTCTACCACTATGCTAAATATCAATATCCTACGTTGAAAATGTACTAGACGATACTGCTAATAACAAGGGTTTTGTGCAACGTGCGTGTAATGGGTATTGAATTTAATTGATATTAAATTAATAGTAGTGTAACAAAAAGTCAGTGTCATGAAACCCTGACCATTAGATTATAAGCAAATGATTCTAATTTTCAATAATTGACATTCAAATATTACATTTAAGCTGATACTTCACAAACACAATAAAAAATGATTTAATATCATAATTTTGACATGATTTTACATGGTAATTTAAACAAATATTACAAAGTCATACTTTGAACTGCTTGTAAAACACTGTATTCTCAAGTTATTCTCCAACCACTATACACATAATATTTAACTGACTATTTTTTATTTTTAGATGGCAGTACAGCAGATCACTCAATACATGCTGAGACATGAATTCACATTTCTACCACTATGCAAAACATCAACATCCTACGTTGAAAATGGACTAGACAGTACTGCTAATAATAATGGTTTTGTGCAACGTGCGTGTAATGGGTATTGAATTTAATTGATATTAAATTAATAGTAGTGTAACAAAAAGTCAGTGTCATGAAACTCTGATCATTAGATTATAAGCAAATGATTCTAACTTTCAATAATTGACATTCAAATATTACATTTAAGCTGATACTTCATAAACACAATAAAACATGATTTTACATGGTAATTTTACAAAGTCATATTTTTAACTGTTTATAAAACACTCAATTCTCATGTTAGTGTCTAGAAACCTTGACTACTAAATTATGACAATGATTCTTATTGTATACGTTATAGAAGTATTACAAACTCTTATTATTTTAATATTGAAAAGCAGCAATTTTATGTTAATGTACAAGTGTATTCTTTACTTATATTTTGTTTTACATTAAAACTCAACAAAACATTCTGGTAGATTTGTACTATCTGTTTTATTGCTAAGCATTATAATTATTTCTTTAACCATTATACATATTTAACTGACTATTTGTGTTTTAGATGGCAGTACTGCAGATCACTGGAGGCATGCTGAGACATGAATTAACATTTCTATCACTTGGGAAAGTTACAACATTTTCCGTTGAAAATGGAATAGAAGGTACTGATAATAATATTGGATTTATGCAATGGTTATTGAATATAATTGATACTAAATTAATAGCTGTGAAACAATTGAGATTTGTTAAATATCTGAATAAAATAATAGTAAACAACTTTAGCTTGTATTGTTTATTCTTAAATTTTACCTATGCTATAAATATATTTTATTTTTACTATAATATTTAAATGATCATTATAAAACATTTATAAAACACTCAAATATTAAGTTAATGTTTAGAAGGTTGAACAATAGTTTAAGAAATTTACCATTATTGTCTTTCACGTGTTTCATTTAACCTGGTATTTTGAATACACTATAATACATGTTTTTATATGATAATTTTGACAAATTCCAATTTTAAACTGCTTATAAAACACTCAAAATTATTAAATGTATGCACCGACAGAGGGCGGTAGTGGGGACGACATCCGTCGGCCGATGCCCGATCGCCTCAGAGTAAAACTAGTTGGTTGTGTGCCGTTCGCCGGACGGCCTTTTGACATAATTGACGGTTGTTTTTACTTAGCTATTGGGTGTAGTTGTTGTTCATTTAATAAAGATTTTTGATATTATAAACGAATTGTTCATATTTTATGCCCGAAGTTAACACAAGTAAGTGTCTTGATCCTTGACTACTCGATTACGAAAATGATTCTAATTTATAATTTTTAACTTGCACATGTTTCATTTAACCTGATATTTTTACTTCATAAAAACTATAAAATATGATTTTACAAGTTAATTTTGACGAATAATACAAATTAATATTTTTAGATTCTGAACGGAGTGATGATTGTATTGATTTTACAATGATGTTTGTATTATTTTTGTGTCCGTCATCACTTTTTGGAGTAGTAATAATGCTTCGTTTTTGACTTCAGCCCCTCTTTGAAAAGACAAAATCGATTTTTTGATTTTGCTGCAAGTCAAAAACGAATCATTGTAAATACTTGAAATTTTCAACAAACGTTTATATTAGCGTTATCTATTTGCGATTAAATTTTCAAAATATTTTGACATTTTTTAAGCTACTTATAGATAATTGAAACTTATCGTAGTAAAAAATAAATCAAAAATCGTTAGTCACAATTATTGTTTATAAGCATTTAAAGTTCAAATGTTTAGAAAATATATCAAAATCACGAAAATTTGCAAAGAATTTTGAAGTTGAAAATTCATAAAATCTTTGTGATTTATACTTAAGGTTGGATATACTAGGTTATCCATAAGTTTTCCTTCAAGTAACAGTAAAAAAATAAATCCATTGTCAATATAGAAAACATTTTATGTGCGTATGAAATATAATTTTTTACGAAATCGCGTAAAATAACGATATATTACAATTTAAATATAGGTAATAATATAATATATCCAACTAATTATCATTGACTGACAAATCATCTCCGTTCAGAATCGTTTTTCGTATACAATCCTACCCGTCGTTGCATTCAAATTTAACACATCCATTATAGTGACCAGTGACCTACTCACCATCTCTACTATACACCGGAGCGATACCCACTTTTTTCGTATTGAAAAGGAGCAAATTTTCAGTTGTACAAATAGTCACACTTATAATAGGTACATTTTATATTCTACAAAACATTCTGGTATATTTGTAGGTACTATCTTTTATGGCTTATCATAATTATTATTTCTTATCGTCTGTTATATAATATTATGTCTATATTTCCTATCATTTTGCAGTTTTACATTCGTATTTGTATTTGAGTTTCAACTGTAAATTGTTTTCAAGAATTTTGTAATAAAAATGAAGTGTTTGTCTGTTAGTTTATGTTTTGATTGTTTCCATTTAAAAAATTATTCAGTGTTGTCCACGTACTAGTTGTTATATAAAAATTGTTGTCCTCCTTACGGTGTCTAGTAGCGACATTTTATCCTCCAACCATTATACATATTTAACTTACTATTTTTTTTTTAGATGGCAGTACAGCAGATCATTCAATACATGCCGAGACATGAATTCACATTTCTACCACTATGCTAAATATCAATATCCTACGTTGAAAATGTACTAGACGATACTGCTAATAACAAGGGTTTTGTGCAACGTGCGTGTAATGGGTATTGAATTTAATTGATATTAAATTAATAGTAGTGTAACAAAAAGTCAGTGTCATGAAACCCTGACCATTAGATTATAAGCAAATGATTCTAATTTTCAATAATTGACATTCAAATATTACATTTAAGCTGATACTTCACAAACACAATAAAAAATGATTTAATATCATAATTTTGACATGATTTTACATGGTAATTTAAACAAATATTACAAAGTCATACTTTGAACTGCTTGTAAAACACTGTATTCTCAAGTTATTCTCCAACCACTATACACATAATATTTAACTGACTATTTTTTATTTTTAGATGGCAGTACAGCAGATCACTCAATACATGCTGAGACATGAATTCACATTTCTACCACTATGCAAAACATCAACATCCTACGTTGAAAATGGACTAGACAGTACTGCTAATAATAATGGTTTTGTGCAACGTGCGTGTAATGGGTATTGAATTTAATTGATATTAAATTAATAGTAGTGTAACAAAAAGTCAGTGTCATGAAACTCTGATCATTAGATTATAAGCAAATGATTCTAACTTTCAATAATTGACATTCAAATATTACATTTAAGCTGATACTTCATAAACACAATAAAACATGATTTTACATGGTAATTTTACAAAGTCATATTTTTAACTGTTTATAAAACACTCAATTCTCATGTTAGTGTCTAGAAACCTTGACTACTAAATTATGACAATGATTCTTATTGTATACGTTATAGAAGTATTACAAACTCTTATTATTTTAATATTGAAAAGCAGCAATTTTATGTTAATGTACAAGTGTATTCTTTACTTATATTTTGTTTTACATTAAAACTCAACAAAACATTCTGGTAGATTTGTACTATCTGTTTTATTGCTAAGCATTATAATTATTTCTTTAACCATTATACATATTTAACTGACTATTTGTGTTTTAGATGGCAGTACTGCAGATCACTGGAGGCATGCTGAGACATGAATTAACATTTCTATCACTTGGGAAAGTTACAACATTTTCCGTTGAAAATGGAATAGAAGGTACTGATAATAATATTGGATTTATGCAATGGTTATTGAATATAATTGATACTAAATTAATAGCTGTGAAACAATTGAGATTTGTTAAATATCTGAATAAAATAATAGTAAACAACTTTAGCTTGTATTGTTTATTCTTAAATTTTACCTATGCTATAAATATATTTTATTTTTACTATAATATTTAAATGATCATTATAAAACATTTATAAAACACTCAAATATTAAGTTAATGTTTAGAAGGTTGAACAATAGTTTAAGAAATTTACCATTATTGTCTTTCACGTGTTTCATTTAACCTGGTATTTTGAATACACTATAATACATGTTTTTATATGATAATTTTGACAAATTCCAATTTTAAACTGCTTATAAAACACTCAAAATTATTAAATGTATGCACCGACAGAGGGCGGTAGTGGGGACGACATCCGTCGGCCGATGCCCGATCGCCTCAGAGTAAAACTAGTTGGTTGTGTGCCGTTCGCCGGACGGCCTTTTGACATAATTGACGGTTGTTTTTACTTAGCTATTGGGTGTAGTTGTTGTTCATTTAATAAAGATTTTTGATATTATAAACGAATTGTTCATATTTTATGCCCGAAGTTAACACAAGTAAGTGTCTTGATCCTTGACTACTCGATTACGAAAATGATTCTAATTTATAATTTTTAACTTGCACATGTTTCATTTAACCTGATATTTTTACTTCATAAAAACTATAAAATATGATTTTACAAGTTAATTTTGACGAATAATACAAATTAATATTTTTAGATTCTGAACGGAGTGATGATTGTATTGATTTTACAATGATGTTTGTATTATTTTTGTGTCCGTCATCACTTTTTGGAGTAGTAATAATGCTTCGTTTTTGACTTCAGCCCCTCTTTGAAAAGACAAAATCGATTTTTTGATTTTGCTGCAAGTCAAAAACGAATCATTGTAAATACTTGAAATTTTCAACAAACGTTTATATTAGCGTTATCTATTTGCGATTAAATTTTCAAAATATTTTGACATTTTTTAAGCTACTTATAGATAATTGAAACTTATCGTAGTAAAAAATAAATCAAAAATCGTTAGTCACAATTATTGTTTATAAGCATTTAAAGTTCAAATGTTTAGAAAATATATCAAAATCACGAAAATTTGCAAAGAATTTTGAAGTTGAAAATTCATAAAATCTTTGTGATTTATACTTAAGGTTGGATATACTAGGTTATCCATAAGTTTTCCTTCAAGTAACAGTAAAAAAATAAATCCATTGTCAATATAGAAAACATTTTATGTGCGTATGAAATATAATTTTTTACGAAATCGCGTAAAATAACGATATATTACAATTTAAATATAGGTAATAATATAATATATCCAACTAATTATCATTGACTGACAAATCATCTCCGTTCAGAATCGTTTTTCGTATACAATCCTACCCGTCGTTGCATTCAAATTTAACACATCCATTATAGTGACCAGTGACCTACTCACCATCTCTACTATACACCGGAGCGATACCCACTTTTTTCGTATTGAAAAGGAGCAAATTTTCAGTTGTACAAATAGTCACACTTATAATAGGTACATTTTATATTCTACAAAACATTCTGGTATATTTGTAGGTACTATCTTTTATGGCTTATCATAATTATTATTTCTTATCGTCTGTTATATAATATTATGTCTATATTTCTTATCATTTTGCAGTTATACATTCGTATTTGTATTTGAGTTTCAACTGTAAATTGTTTTCAAGAATTTTGTAATAAAAATGAAGTGTTTGTCTGTTAGTTTATGTTTTGATTGTTTCCATTTAAAAAATTATTCAGTGTTGTCCACGTACTAGTTGTTATATAAAAATTGTTGTCCTCCTTACGGTGTCTAGTAGCGACATTTTATCCTCCAACCATTATACATATTTAACTTACTATTTTTTTTTTAGATGGCAGTACAGCAGATCATTCAATACATGCCGAGACATGAATTCACATTTCTACCACTATGCTAAATATCAATATCCTACGTTGAAAATGTACTAGACGATACTGCTAATAACAAGGGTTTTGTGCAACGTGCGTGTAATGGGTATTGAATTTAATTGATATTAAATTAATAGTAGTGTAACAAAAAGTCAGTGTCATGAAACCCTGACCATTAGATTATAAGCAAATGATTCTAATTTTCAATAATTGACATTCAAATATTACATTTAAGCTGATACTTCACAAACACAATAAAAAATGATTTAATATCATAATTTTGACATGATTTTACATGGTAATTTAAACAAATATTACAAAGTCATACTTTGAACTGCTTGTAAAACACTGTATTCTCAAGTTATTCTCCAACCACTATACACATAATATTTAACTGACTATTTTTTATTTTTAGATGGCAGTACAGCAGATCACTCAATACATGCTGAGACATGAATTCACATTTCTACCACTATGCAAAACATCAACATCCTACGTTGAAAATGGACTAGACAGTACTGCTAATAATAATGGTTTTGTGCAACGTGCGTGTAATTGGTATTGAATTTAATTGATATTAAATTAATAGTAGTGTAACAAAAAGTCAGTGTCATGAAACTCTGATCATTAGATTATAAGCAAATGATTCTAACTTTCAATAATTGACATTCAAATATTACATTTAAGCTGATACTTCATAAACACAATAAAACATGATTTTACATGGTAATTTTACAAAGTCATATTTTTAACTGTTTATAAAACACTCAATTCTCATGTTAGTGTCTAGAAACCTTGACTACTAAATTATGACAATGATTCTTATTGTATACGTTATAGAAGTATTACAAACTCTTATTATTTTAATATTGAAAAGCAGCAATTTTATGTTAATGTACAAGTGTATTCTTTACTTATATTTTGTTTTACATTAAAACTCAACAAAACATTCTGGTAGATTTGTACTATCTGTTTTATTGCTAAGCATTATAATTATTTCTTTAACCATTATACATATTTAACTGACTATTTGTGTTTTAGATGGCAGTACTGCAGATCACTGGAGGCATGCTGAGACATGAATTAACATTTCTATCACTTGGGAAAGTTACAACATTTTCCGTTGAAAATGGAATAGAAGGTACTGCTAATATTAATGGTTTTATGCAACGTGCGTGTAATGGGTATTGGATGTAATTGATATTCAATGAATAGTAGTGTTACAAAAAGTTAGTGTCATAAAACCCTAACCATTATATTAAGTAAATGGTTCTTATTTACCATTATTAACTTCCATATATTTCATTTAGGCTCATACTTGATAATAAACACTATAAAACGTGCTTATATATCATAATTTTGACTCATATTACAAATTCATATTTTTAGCTGCTCATAAAAATCTCAATTATCAAGTTAGTGTCATGAAACCTAGACAATTAGGTTAAGTAAATGATTCTTATTTACCATTACTAACATCCATATTTGTCATTTAAGCTGATACTTCATAAACACTATAAAACATGTTTTTTATATGATAATATTGACTGATATTACAAATTCATACTTTGAACTGCCTGTAAAACACTGTATTCTCAACTTATTCTCCAACGGTTATACGTTATTAACTTACTACATTTTTTCAGATGGCAGTATATCAGATCAATCAAGGCATGCTGAGACACGAATTCACATTTCTACCACTAAGGAGAGTATCAACATCCTAGGTTGAAAATGGACTAGAAGATACTGATAATAATATTGGATTTATGCAATGGTTATTGAATATAATTGATACTAAATTAATAGCTGTGAAACAATTGAGATTTGTTAAATATCTGAATAAAATAATAGTAAACAACTTTAGCTTGTATTGTTTATTCTTAAATTTTACCTATGCTATAAATATATTTTATTTTTACTATAATATTTAAATGATCATTATAAAACATTTATAAAACACTCAAATATTAAGTTAATGTTTAGAAGGTTGAACAATAGTTTAAGAAATTTACCATTATTGTCTTTCACGTGTTTCATTTAACCTGGTATTTTGAATACACTATAATACATGTTTTTATATGATAATTTTGACAAATTCCAATTTTAAACTGCTTATAAAACACTCAAAATTATTAAATGTATGCACCGACAGAGGGCGGTAGTGGGGACGACATCCGTCGGCCGATGCCCGATCGCCTCAGAGTAAAACTAGTTGGTTGTGTGCCGTTCGCCGGACGGCCTTTTGACATAATTGACGGTTGTTTTTACTTAGCTATTGGGTGTAGTTGTTGTTCATTTAATAAAGATTTTTGATATTATAAACGAATTGTTCATATTTTATGCCCGAAGTTAACACAAGTAAGTGTCTTGATCCTTGACTACTCGATTACGAAAATGATTCTAATTTATAATTTTTAACTTGCACATGTTTCATTTAACCTGATATTTTTACTTCATAAAAACTATAAAATATGATTTTACAAGTTAATTTTGACGAATAATACAAATTAATATTTTTAGATTCTGAACGGAGTGATGATTGTATTGATTTTACAATGATGTTTGTATTATTTTTGTGTCCGTCATCACTTTTTGGAGTAGTAATAATGCTTCGTTTTTGACTTCAGCCCCTCTTTGAAAAGACAAAATCGATTTTTTGATTTTGCTGCAAGTCAAAAACGAATCATTGTAAATACTTGAAATTTTCAACAAACGTTTATATTAGCGTTATCTATTTGCGATTAAATTTTCAAAATATTTTGACATTTTTTAAGCTACTTATAGATAATTGAAACTTATCGTAGTAAAAAATAAATCAAAAATCGTTAGTCACAATTATTGTTTATAAGCATTTAAAGTTCAAATGTTTAGAAAATATATCAAAATCACGAAAATTTGCAAAGAATTTTGAAGTTGAAAATTCATAAAATCTTTGTGATTTATACTTAAGGTTGGATATACTAGGTTATCCATAAGTTTTCCTTCAAGTAACAGTAAAAAAATAAATCCATTGTCAATATAGAAAACATTTTATGTGCGTATGAAATATAATTTTTTACGAAATCGCGTAAAATAACGATATATTACAATTTAAATATAGGTAATAATATAATATATCCAACTAATTATCATTGACTGACAAATCATCTCCGTTCAGAATCGTTTTTCGTATACAATCCTACCCGTCGTTGCATTCAAATTTAACACATCCATTATAGTGACCAGTGACCTACTCACCATCTCTACTATACACCGGAGCGATACCCACTTTTTTCGTATTGAAAAGGAGCAAATTTTCAGTTGTACAAATAGTCACACTTATAATAGGTACATTTTATATTCTACAAAACATTCTGGTATATTTGTAGGTACTATCTTTTATGGCTTATCATAATTATTATTTCTTATCGTCTGTTATATAATATTATGTCTATATTTCCTATCATTTTGCAGTTTTACATTCGTATTTGTATTTGAGTTTCAACTGTAAATTGTTTTCAAGAATTTTGTAATAAAAATGAAGTGTTTGTCTGTTAGTTTATGTTTTGATTGTTTCCATTTAAAAAATTATTCAGTGTTGTCCACGTACTAGTTGTTATATAAAAATTGTTGTCCTCCTTACGGTGTCTAGTAGCGACATTTTATCCTCCAACCATTATACATATTTAACTTACTATTTTTTTTTTAGATGGCAGTACAGCAGATCATTCAATACATGCCGAGACATGAATTCACATTTCTACCACTATGCTAAATATCAATATCCTACGTTGAAAATGTACTAGACGATACTGCTAATAACAAGGGTTTTGTGCAACGTGCGTGTAATGGGTATTGAATTTAATTGATATTAAATTAATAGTAGTGTAACAAAAAGTCAGTGTCATGAAACCCTGACCATTAGATTATAAGCAAATGATTCTAATTTTCAATAATTGACATTCAAATATTACATTTAAGCTGATACTTCACAAACACAATAAAAAATGATTTAATATCATAATTTTGACATGATTTTACATGGTAATTTAAACAAATATTACAAAGTCATACTTTGAACTGCTTGTAAAACACTGTATTCTCAAGTTATTCTCCAACCACTATACACATAATATTTAACTGACTATTTTTTATTTTTAGATGGCAGTACAGCAGATCACTCAATACATGCTGAGACATGAATTCACATTTCTACCACTATGCAAAACATCAACATCCTACGTTGAAAATGGACTAGACAGTACTGCTAATAATAATGGTTTTGTGCAACGTGCGTGTAATTGGTATTGAATTTAATTGATATTAAATTAATAGTAGTGTAACAAAAAGTCAGTGTCATGAAACTCTGATCATTAGATTATAAGCAAATGATTCTAACTTTCAATAATTGACATTCAAATATTACATTTAAGCTGATACTTCATAAACACAATAAAACATGATTTTACATGGTAATTTTACAAAGTCATATTTTTAACTGTTTATAAAACACTCAATTCTCATGTTAGTGTCTAGAAACCTTGACTACTAAATTATGACAATGATTCTTATTGTATACGTTATAGAAGTATTACAAACTCTTATTATTTTAATATTGAAAAGCAGCAATTTTATGTTAATGTACAAGTGTATTCTTTACTTATATTTTGTTTTACATTAAAACTCAACAAAACATTCTGGTAGATTTGTACTATCTGTTTTATTGCTAAGCATTATAATTATTTCTTTAACCATTATACATATTTAACTGACTATTTGTGTTTTAGATGGCAGTACTGCAGATCACTGGAGGCATGCTGAGACATGAATTAACATTTCTATCACTTGGGAAAGTTACAACATTTTCCGTTGAAAATGGAATAGAAGGTACTGCTAATATTAATGGTTTTATGCAACGTGCGTGTAATGGGTATTGGATGTAATTGATATTCAATGAATAGTAGTGTTACAAAAAGTTAGTGTCATAAAACCCTAACCATTATATTAAGTAAATGGTTCTTATTTACCATTATTAACTTCCATATATTTCATTTAGGCTCATACTTGATAATAAACACTATAAAACGTGCTTATATATCATAATTTTGACTCATATTACAAATTCATATTTTTAGCTGCTCATAAAAATCTCAATTATCAAGTTAGTGTCATGAAACCTAGACAATTAGGTTAAGTAAATGATTCTTATTTACCATTACTAACATCCATATTTGTCATTTAAGCTGATACTTCATAAACACTATAAAACATGTTTTTTATATGATAATATTGACTGATATTACAAATTCATACTTTGAACTGCCTGTAAAACACTGTATTCTCAACTTATTCTCCAACGGTTATACGTTATTAACTTACTACATTTTTTCAGATGGCAGTATATCA
>NW_026869996.1:7252828-7278700 GCF_020882245.1 Rhopalosiphum padi | reverse complement strand
TTAAAAATTGTCGTTCTCCTTATGGTATCTAGTAGTGACGTTTTGTCCTCCAACCATTATACAGATTTAACTTACTATTTTTTTTTAGATGGCTGTACACCAGATATACTCAGGACATATTGATACATGAATTACCATTTCCTACCACATGGGAAAGTTTCAACATCCTACGTTGAAAATGGGACTGGACGATCCTGATTAATAATAATAGGTGATAATAATAATAGTTTTATGCATAGTACGAGTAATGAATATTGAATATAATTGATAGTCAATTAATAGTAGTGTAACAAAAAGTTAGTGTCATGAAATCCAGACCATTAGATTAAGTATATGATTCTTATTTACCATTACCAATTTCCATATATATCATATAAGCTGATACTTCATAAACACTATAAAACATGTTTTTATATGATTATTTTGACTCGTATTTTATATTCATATTTTTAACTGCTTATAAAACAGTGAATTCTGAAGTTAGTGTCATGAAAGTCAGACCATTAGATTAAGAAAATTATTCTAATTTACCATTATTAAACTAGCATACATTTCATTTAAGGCTGATACTTCAATAACGCTATAAAACATGATTTTATATGATAATTTTGACGAATATTAAAAATTCATTTTTTTAACTGTTTATAAAACACACAATTCTCAAGTTAATCTCTTGAAACCTGGACCACTATATTAAGAAAATAATTCTAATTTACTATTATTAACTTCTATAGATATTATGTAAGCTGATTCTTCATAAACACTATAAAACATGATTTTGTATGATAATTTTGACGAATATTAAAAATTCATTTTTTTAACTGTTTATAAAAACAAACAATTCTCAAGTTAATCTCTTGAAACCTGGACCACTATATTAAGAAAATGATTCTAATTTAAAATTATTAATTTGCATACATTTCATTTAAGCTGATGCTTCATAAACACTATAAGACATGTTTTAATATGATTATTTTGACTCGTATTTTATATTCATATTTTTAACTGCTTATAAAATACTAAATTCTCAAGTTATTCTTTAACAATTATACATTATTAACTTACTACATTTTTTCAGATTGACGTATGTCAAATCAATCAAGGCATGCAGAAACATGAATTCACATTTCTACCACTTAAGAAAGTATCAACATCCTATGCTGAAAATGGACTAGAAGATACTGCTAATAATATTGGGTTTATGTAATGTGCATGTAAGGGTTATTGAATATAATTGATAGTAAATTAATGGCAGTGAAACAATTGAGATTCGTTAATAATCTGAATAAAATTTTAGTTAACACCTTTGACTTGTAATTTTCATTCATAAGAGTTACCATTATTAACTTGTATACATTTCATTTGAGCTGATGCTTCATAAACACTATAAAACATGCATTTTTATATGATAATCTTTACGAATATTAAAAATTCATATTATTATCTGCTTATAAAACACTCAATTCTTAAGTTAGTGTCATGAAATCCAGACCATTAGATTAAGTAAATGATTCTAATTTACTATTATTAACTTCTATAGATATTATGTAAGCTGATTCTTCATAAACACTATAATACATGATTTTATATGATAATTTTGACGGTTATTAAAAATTCATTTTTTTAACTGTTTATAAAACACACAATTCTCATGTTAATCTCTTGTTACCAGGACCACTATATTAAGAAAATGATTCTAATTTACTATTATTAATTTGCATACATTTCATTTAAGCTGATGCTTCATAAACACTAAAAGACATGTTTTAATATGATTATTTTGACTCGTATTTTATATTCATATTTTTAACTGCTTATAAAATACTAAATTCTCAAGTTATTCTTTAACAATTATACATTATTAACTTACTACATTTTTTCAGATTGACGTATGTCAAATCAATCAAGGCATGCAGAAACATGAATTCACATTTCTACCACTTAAGAAAGTATCAACATCCTATGCTGAAAATGGACTAGAAGATACTGCTAATAATATTGGGTTTATGTAATGTGCGTGTAAGGGTTATTGAATATAATTTATAGTAAATTAATGACAGTGAAACAATTGAGATTCGTTAATAATCTGAATAAAATATTAGTTAACACCTTTGACTTGTAATTTTCATTCATAAGAGTTACCATTATTAACTTGTATACATTTCATTTGAGCTGATGCTTCATAAACACTATAAAACATGCATTTTTATATGATAATCTTTACGAATATTAAAAATTCATATTATTATCTGCTTATAAAACACTCAATTCTTAAGTTAGTGTCATGAAATCCAGACCATTAGATTAAGTAAATGATTCTAATTTACTATTATTAACTTCTATAGATATTATGTAAGCTGATTCTTCATAAACATTATAATACATGATTTTATATGATAATTTTGACGGTTATTAAAAATTCATTTTTTTAACTGTTTATAAAACACACAATTCTCATGTTAATCTCTTGTAACCAGGACCACTATATTAAGAAAATGATTCTAATTTACTATTATTAATTTGCATACATTTCATTTAAGCTGATACTTTAATAACACTATAAAACATGCATTTTTATATGATAATCTTTACGAATATTAAAAATTCATATTATTATCTGCTTATAAAACACTCAATTCTTAAGTTAGTGTCATGAAATCCAGACCATTATATTAAGTAAATGATTCTTTTTTACTATTATTAACGTCTATAGATATTATGTTAGCTGATTCTTCATAAATACTAAAAAACATGTTTTTATATGATAAGTTTGAGAAATATTATGAATTCCTATTTAATCTGCTTATATACAGACAAATATTAAATGTATACACCAACAGAGGGCGTGAGCGTCGCCGTAGTAGGGACGACATCCGTCGGCCGAATCGCCTCAGAAAGAAACTAGATAGTTGTGTGGCGTTCACCGTACTGCTGTGTATCGTAACGGGTCGTTGTTTTTACTTAGATTTTGAGTCTACTCGTTATTTATTAATTAAGATTTTTGATATTATAAACGAATTGTTCATATTTTATGCCCGAAGTTAACACAAGTAACTGTCTTGATCCTTTACTACTAGATCAAGAAAATGATTCTAATTTATACTTTTTAACTTTCATTTTTTTCATTTTACCTGATATTTTTACTTCATAAAAACTATAAAATATGATTTTATAAGTTAATTTTGACGAATAATACAACTTAACATTTTTTCGTATTGAAAAGGAGCGATTTTCAGTTGTTGTACAAATGTATTCTTTAGTTACACTCATAATACATTTGAATTCCTTCTACAAAACATTCTGGTACATCTGTACTATCTTTTATGGCTTATCATAATTATTATTTATTATCATCTGTTATCTATGTTTTGCAGTTCTACATTCGTTTTTGTATTTAAGTTTCAATTGTAAATTCCTTTCATGTATTTTGTATAAAAATGAAGTTTGTCTGTTAGTTTATGTTTTGATAGTTTCCACTTCTGAATTACTCAGTGTTGTCCACGTACTAGTTGTTATATAAAAATTGTCGTTCTCCTTATGGTATCTAGTAGTGACGTTTTGTCCTCCAACCATTATACAGATTTAACTTACTATTTTTTTTTAGATGGCTGTACACCAGATATACTCAGGACATATTGATACATGAATTACCATTTCTACCACATGGGAAAGTTTCAACATCCTACGTTGAAAATGGACTGGACAATCCTGATAATAATAATAGTTTTATGCATAGTACGAGTAATGAATATTGAATATAATTGATAGTCAATTAATAGTAGTGTAACAAAAAGTTAGTGTCATGAAATCCAGACCATTAGATTAAGTATATGATTCTTATTTTACCATTACCAATTTCCATATATATCATATAAGCTGATACTTCATAAACACTATAAAACATGTTTTTATATGATTATTTTGACTCGTATTTTATATTCATATTTTTAACTGCTTATAAAACAGTGAATTCTGAAGTTAGTGTCATGAAAGTCAGACCATTAGATTAAGAAAAATTATTCTAATTTACCATTATTAACTAGCATACATTTCATTTAAGCTGATACTTCAATAACGCTATAAAACATGATTTTATATGATAATTTTGAACGAATATTAAAAATTCATTTTTTTAACTGTTTATAAAACACACAATTCTCAAGTTAATCTCTTGAAACCTGGACCACTATATTAAGAAAATAATTCTAATTTACTATTATTAACTTCTATAGATATTATGTAAGCTGATTCTTCATAAACACTATAAAACATGATTTTGTATGATAATTTTGACGAATATTAAAAATTCATTTTTTTAACTGTTTATAAAACAAACAATTCTCAAGTTAATCTCTTGAAACCTGGACCACTATATTAAGAAAATGATTCTAATTTAAAATTATTAATTTGCATACATTTCATTAAGCTGATGCTTCATAAACACTATAAGACATGTTTTAATATGATTATTTTGACTCGTATTTTATATTCATATTTTTAACTGCTTATAAAACACTAAATTCTCAAGTTATTCTTTAACAATTATACATTATTAACTTACTACATTTTTTCAGATTGACGTATGTCAAATCAATCAAGGCATGCAGAAACATGAATTCACATTTCTACCACTTAAGAAAGTATCAACATCCTATGCTGAAAATGGACTAGAAGATACTGCTAATAATATTGGGTTTATGTAATGTGCGTGTAAGGGTTATTGAATATAATTGATAGTAAATTAATGGCAGTGAAACAATTGAGATTCGTTAATAATCTGAATAAAATTTTAGTTAACACCTTTGACTTGTAATTTTCATTCATAAGAGTTACCATTATTAACTTGTATACATTTCATTTGAGCTGATGCTTCATAAACACTATAAAACATGCATTTTTATATGATAATCTTTACGAATATTAAAAATTCATATTATTATCTGCTTATAAAACACTCAATTCTTAAGTTAGTGTCATGAAATCCAGACCATTAGATTAAGTAAATGATTCTAATTTACTATTATTAACTTCTATAGATATTATGTAAGCTGATTATTCATAAACACTATAATACATGATTTTATATGATAATTTTGACGGTTATTAAAAATTCATTTTTTTAACTGTTTATAAAACACACAATTCTCATGTTAATCTCTTGTAACCAGGACCACTATATTAAGAAAATGATTCTAATTTACTATTATTAATTTGCATACATTTCATTTAAGCTGATACTTTAATAACACTATAAAACATGCATTTTTATATGATAATCTTTACGAATATTAAAAATTCATATTATTATCTGCTTATAAAACACTCAATTCTTAAGTTAGTGTCATGAAATCCAGACCATTATATTAAGTAAATGATTCTTTTTTACTATTATTAACGTCTATAGATATTATGTTAGCTGATTCTTCATAAATACTAAAAAACATGTTTTTATATGATAAGTTTGAGAAATATTATGAATTCCTATTTTAATCTGCTTATATACAGACAAATATTAAATGTATACACCAACAGAGGGCGTGAGCGTCGCCGTAGTAGGGACGACATCCGTCGGCCGAATCGCCTCAGAAAGAAACTAGATAGTTGTGTGGCGTTCACCGTACTGCTGTGTATCGTAACGGGTCGTTGTTTTTACTTAGATTTTGAGTCTACTCGTTATTTATTAATTAAGATTTTTGATATTATAAACGAATTGTTCATATTTTATGCCCGAAGTTAACACAAGTAACTGTCTTGATCCTTTACTACTAGATCAAGAAAATGATTCTAATTTATACTTTTTAACTTTCATTTTTTTCATTTTACCTGATATTTTTACTTCATAAAAACTATAAAATATGATTTTATAAGTTAATTTTGACGAATAATACAACTTAACATTTTTTCGTATTGAAAAGGAGCGATTTTCAGTTGTTGTACAAATGTATTCTTTAGTTACACTCATAATACATTTGAATTCCTTCTACAAAACATTCTGGTACATCTGTACTATCTTTTATGGCTTATCATAATTATTATTTATTATCATCTGTTATCTATGTTTTGCAGTTCTACATTCGTTTTTGTATTTAAGTTTCAATTGTAAATTCCTTTCATGTATTTTGTATAAAAATGAAGTTTGTCTGTTAGTTTATGTTTTGATAGTTTCCACTTCTGAATTACTCAGTGTTGTCCACGTACTAGTTGTTATATAAAAATTGTCGTTCTCCTTATGGTATCTAGTAGTGACGTTTTGTCCTCCAACCATTATACAGATTTAACTTACTATTTTTTTTTAGATGGCTGTACACCAGATATACTCAGGACATATTGATACATGAATTACCATTTCTACCACATGGGAAAGTTTCAACATCCTACGTTGAAAATGGACTGGACAATCCTGATAATAATAATAGTTTTATGCATAGTACGAGTAATGAATATTGAATATAATTGATAGTCAATTAATAGTAGTGTAACAAAAAGTTAGTGTCATGAAATCCAGACCATTAGATTAAGTATATGATTCTTATTTACCATTACCAATTTCCATATATATCATATAAGCTGATACTTCATAAACACTATAAAACATGTTTTTATATGATTATTTTGACTCGTATTTTATATTCATATTTTTAACTGCTTATAAAACAGTGAATTCTGAAGTTAGTGTCATGAAAGTCAGACCATTAGATTAAGAAAATTATTCTAATTTACCATTATTAACTAGCATACATTTCATTTAAGCTGATACTTCAATAACGCTATAAAACATGATTTTATATGATAATTTTGACGAATATTAAAAATTCATTTTTTTAACTGTTTATAAAACACACAATTCTCAAGTTAATCTCTTGAAACCTGGACCACTATATTAAGAAAATAATTCTAATTTACTATTATTAACTTCTATAGATATTATGTAAGCTGATTCTTCATAAACACTATAAAACATGATTTTGTATGATAATTTTGACGAATATTAAAAATTCATTTTTTTAACTGTTTATAAAACAAACAATTCTCAAGTTAATCTCTTGAAACCTGGACCACTATATTAAGAAAATGATTCTAATTTAAAATTATTAATTTGCATACATTTCATTTAAGCTGATGCTTCATAAACACTATAAGACATGTTTTAATATGATTATTTTGACTCGTATTTTATATTCATATTTTTAACTGCTTATAAAACACTAAATTCTCAAGTTATTCTTTAACAATTATACATTATTAACTTACTACATTTTTTCAGATTGACGTATGTCAAATCAATCAAGGCATGCAGAAACATGAATTCACATTTCTACCACTTAAGAAAGTATCAACATCCTATGCTGAAAATGGACTAGAAGATACTGCTAATAATATTGGGTTTATGTAATGTGCGTGTAAGGGTTATTGAATATAATTGATAGTAAATTAATGGCAGTGAAACAATTGAGATTCGTTAATAATCTGAATAAAATTTTAGTTAACACCTTTGACTTGTAATTTTCATTCATAAGAGTTACCATTATTAACTTGTATACATTTCATTTGAGCTGATGCTTCATAAACACTATAAAACATGCATTTTTATATGATAATCTTTACGAATATTAAAAATTCATATTATTATCTGCTTATAAAACACTCAATTCTTAAGTTAGTGTCATGAAATCCAGACCATTAGATTAAGTAAATGATTCTAATTTACTATTATTAACTTCTATAGATATTATGTAAGCTGATTATTCATAAACACTATAATACATGATTTTATATGATAATTTTGACGGTTATTAAAAATTCATTTTTTTAACTGTTTATAAAACACACAATTCTCATGTTAATCTCTTGTAACCAGGACCACTATATTAAGAAAATGATTCTAATTTACTATTATTAATTTGCATACATTTCATTTAAGCTGATACTTTAATAACACTATAAAACATGCATTTTTATATGATAATCTTTACGAATATTAAAAATTCATATTATTATCTGCTTATAAAACACTCAATTCTTAAGTTAGTGTCATGAAATCCAGACCATTATATTAAGTAAATGATTCTTTTTTACTATTATTAACGTCTATAGATATTATGTTAGCTGATTCTTCATAAATACTAAAAAACATGTTTTTATATGATAAGTTTGAGAAATATTATGAATTCCTATTTTAATCTGCTTATATACAGACAAATATTAAATGTATACACCAACAGAGGGCGTGAGCGTCGCCGTAGTAGGGACGACATCCGTCGGCCGAATCGCCTCAGAAAGAAACTAGATAGTTGTGTGGCGTTCACCGTACTGCTGTGTATCGTAACGGGTCGTTGTTTTTACTTAGATTTTGAGTCTACTCCTTATTTATTAATTAAGATTTTTGATATTATAAACGAATTGTTCATATTTTATGCCCGAAGTTAACACAAGTAACTGTCTTGATCCTTGACTACTAGATCAAGAAAATGATTCTAATTTATAATTTTTAACTTTTATTTTCTTCATTTTACCTGATATTTTTACTTCATAAAAACTATAAAATATGATTTTATAAGTTAATTTTGACGAATAATACAACTAAACATTTTTTCGTATTGAAAAGGAGCGATTTTCAGTTGTTGTACTAATGTATTCTTTAGTTACACTCATAATACATTTGAATTCCTTCTACAAAACATTCTGGTACATTTGTACTATCTTTTATGGCTTATCATAATTATTATTTATTATCATCTGTTATCTATGTTTTGCAGTTCTACATTCGTTTTTGTATTTAAGTTTCAATTGTAAATTCCTTTCATGTATTTTGTATAAAAATGAAGTTTGTCTGTTAGTTTATGTTTTGATAGTTTCCACTTCTGAATTACTCAGTGTTGTCCACGTACTAGTTGTTATATAAAAATTGTCGTTCTCCTTATGGTATCTAGTAGTGACGTTTTGTCCTCCAACCATTATACAGATTTAACTTACTATTTTTTTTTAGATGGCTGTACACCAGATATACTCAGGACATATTGATACATGAATTACCATTTCTACCACATGGGAAAGTTTCAACATCCTACGTTGAAAATGGACTGGACGATCCTGATAATAATAATAGTTTTATGCATAGTACGAGTAATGAATATTGAATATAATTGATAGTCAATTAATAGTAGTGTAACAAAAAGTTAGTGTCATGAAATCCAGACCATTAGATTAAGTATATGATTCTTATTTATCATTACCAATTTCCATATATATCATATAAGCTGATACTTCATAAACACTATAAAACATGTTTTTATATGATTATTTTGACTCGTATTTTATATTCATATTTTTAACTGCTTATAAAACAGTGAATTCTGAAGTTAGTGTCATGAAAGTCAGACCATTAGATTAAGAAAATTATTCTAATTTACCATTATTAACTAGCATACATTTCATTTAAGCTGATACTTCAATAACGCTATAAAACATGATTTTATATGATAATTTTGACGAATATTAAAAATTCATTTTTTTAACTGTTTATAAAACAAACAATTCTCAAGTTAATCTCTTGAAACCTGGACCACTATATTAAGAAAATGATTCTAATTTACTATTATTAACTTCTATAGATATTATGTAAGCTGATTCTTCATAAACACTATAATACATGATTTTATATGATGATTTTGACGATTATTAAAAATTCATTTTTTTAACTGTTTATAAAACACACAATTCTCATGTTAATCTCTTGTAACCAGGACCACTATATTAAGAAAATGATTCTAATTTACTATTATTAATTTGCATACATTTCATTTAAGCTGATGCTTCATAAACACTATAAAACATTATTTTATATGATAATCTTTACGAATATTAAAAATTCAAATTATTATCTGCTTATAAAACACTCAATTCTTAAGTTAGTGTCATGAAATCCAGACCATTAGATTAAGTAAATGATTCTAATTTACTATTATTAACTTCTATAGATATTATGTAAGCTGATTCTTCGTAAACACTATAATACATGATTTTATATGATGATTTTGACGATTATTAAAAATTCTTTTTTTTAACTGTTTATGAAACACACAATTCTCATGTTAATCTCTTGAAACCAGGACCACTATATTAAGAAAATGATTCTAATTTACCATTATTAACTTGCATACATTTCATTTAAGCTGATACTTTAATAACACTATGAAACATGCATTTTTATATGATAATCTTTACGAATATTAAAAATTCATATTATTATCTGCTTATAAAACACTCAATTCTCAAGTTAATCTCTTGAAACCTGGACCACTATATTAAGAAAATAATTCTAATTTACTATTATTAACTTCTATAGATATTATGTAAGCTGATTCTTCATAAACACTATAAAACATGATTTCGTATGATAATTTTGACGAATATTAAAAATTCATTTTTTTAACTGTTTATAAAACACACAATTCTCAAGTTAATCTCTTGAAACCTGGACCACTATATTAAGAAAATGATTCTAATTCAAAATTATTAATTTGCATACATTTCATTTAAGCTGATGCTTCATAAACACTAAAAGACATGTTTTAATATGATTATTTTGACTCGTATTTTATATTCATATTTTTAACTGCTTATAAAATACTAAATTCTCAAGTTATTCTTTAACAATTATACATTATTAACTTACTACATTTTTTCAGATTGACGTATGTCAGATCAATCAAGGCATGCAGAAACATGAATTCACATTTCTACCACTTAAGAAAGTATTTACATCCTATGCTGAAAATGGACTAGAAGATACTGCTAATAATATTGGGTTTATGTAATGTGCGTGTAAGGGTTATTGAATATAATTGATAGTAAATTAATGACAGTGAAACAATTGAGATTCGTTAATAATCTGAATAAAATATTAGTTAACACCTTTGACTTGTAATTTTCATTCATAAGAGTTACCATTATTAACTTGTATACATTTCATTTGAGCTGATGCTTCATAAACACTATAAAACATGCATTTTTATATAATAATCTTTACGAATATTAAAAATTCATATTATTATCTGCTTATAAAACACTCAATTCTTAAGTTAGTGTCATGAAATCCAGACCATTAGATTAAGTAAATGATTCTAATTTACTATTATTAACTTCTATAGATATTATGTAAGCTGATTCTTCATAAACACTATAATACATGATTTTATATGATAATTTTGACGGTTATTAAAAATTCATTTTTTTAACTGTTTATAAAACACACAATTCTCATGTTAATCTCTTGTAACCAGGACCACTATATTAAGAAAATGATTCTAATTTACTATTATTAATTTGCATACATTTCATTTAAGCTGATGCTTCATAAACACTATAAAACATTATTTTATATGATAATCTTTACGAATATTAAAAATTCAAATTATTATCTGCTTATAAAACACTCAATTCTTAAGTTAGTGTCATGAAATCCAGACCATTATATTAAGTAAATGATTCTTTTTTACTATTATTAACGTCTATAGATATTATGTTAGCTGATTCTTCATAAATACTAAAAAACATGTTTTTATATGATAAGTTTGAGAAATATTATGAATTCCTATTTTAATCTGCTTATATACAGACAAATATTAAATGTATACACCAACAGAGGGCGTGAGCGTCGCCGTAGTAGGGACGACATCCGTCGGCCGAATCGCCTCAGAAAGAAACTAGATAGTTGTGTGGCGTTCACCGTACTGCTGTGTATCGTAACGGGTCGTTGTTTTTACTTAGATTTTGAGTCTACTCGTTATTTATTAATTAAGATTTTTGATATTATAAACGAATTGTTCATATTTTATGCCCGAAGTTAACACAAGTAACTGTCTTGATCCTTTACTACTAGATCAAGAAAATGATTCTAATTTATACTTTTTAACTTTCATTTTTTTCATTTTACCTGATATTTTTACTTCATAAAAACTATAAAATATGATTTTATAAGTTAATTTTGACGAATAATACAACTTAACATTTTTTCGTATTGAAAAGGAGCGATTTTCAGTTGTTGTACAAATGTATTCTTTAGTTACACTCATAATACATTTGAATTCCTTCTACAAAACATTCTGGTACATCTGTACTATCTTTTATGGCTTATCATAATTATTATTTATTATCATCTGTTATCTATGTTTTGCAGTTCTACATTCGTTTTTGTATTTAAGTTTCAATTGTAAATTCCTTTCATGTATTTTGTATAAAAATGAAGTTTGTCTGTTAGTTTATGTTTTGATAGTTTCCACTTCTGAATTACTCAGTGTTGTCCACGTACTAGTTGTTATATAAAAATTGTCGTTCTCCTTATGGTATCTAGTAGTGACGTTTTGTCCTCCAACCATTATACAGATTTAACTTACTATTTTTTTTTAGATGGCTGTACACCAGATATACTCAGGACATATTGATACATGAATTACCATTTCTACCACATGGGAAAGTTTCAACATCCTACGTTGAAAATGGACTGGACAATCCTGATAATAATAATAGTTTTATGCATAGTACGAGTAATGAATATTGAATATAATTGATAGTCAATTAATAGTAGTGTAACAAAAAGTTAGTGTCATGAAATCCAGACCATTAGATTAAGTATATGATTCTTATTTACCATTACCAATTTCCATATATATCATATAAGCTGATACTTCATAAACACTATAAAACATGTTTTTATATGATTATTTTGACTCGTATTTTATATTCATATTTTTAACTGCTTATAAAACAGTGAATTCTGAAGTTAGTGTCATGAAAGTCAGACCATTAGATTAAGAAAATTATTCTAATTTACCATTATTAACTAGCATACATTTCATTTAAGCTGATACTTCAATAACGCTATAAAACATGATTTTATATGATAATTTTGACGAATATTAAAAATTCATTTTTTTAACTGTTTATAAAACACACAATTCTCAAGTTAATCTCTTGAAACCTGGACCACTATATTAAGAAAATAATTCTAATTTACTATTATTAACTTCTATAGATATTATGTAAGCTGATTCTTCATAAACACTATAAAACATGATTTTGTATGATAATTTTGACGAATATTAAAAATTCATTTTTTTAACTGTTTATAAAACAAACAATTCTCAAGTTAATCTCTTGAAACCTGGACCACTATATTAAGAAAATGATTCTAATTTAAAATTATTAATTTGCATACATTTCATTTAAGCTGATGCTTCATAAACACTATAAGACATGTTTTAATATGATTATTTTGACTCGTATTTTATATTCATATTTTTAACTGCTTATAAAACACTAAATTCTCAAGTTATTCTTTAACAATTATACATTATTAACTTACTACATTTTTTCAGATTGACGTATGTCAAATCAATCAAGGCATGCAGAAACATGAATTCACATTTCTACCACTTAAGAAAGTATCAACATCCTATGCTGAAAATGGACTAGAAGATACTGCTAATAATATTGGGTTTATGTAATGTGCGTGTAAGGGTTATTGAATATAATTGATAGTAAATTAATGGCAGTGAAACAATTGAGATTCGTTAATAATCTGAATAAAATTTTAGTTAACACCTTTGACTTGTAATTTTCATTCATAAGAGTTACCATTATTAACTTGTATACATTTCATTTGAGCTGATGCTTCATAAACACTATAAAACATGCATTTTTATATGATAATCTTTACGAATATTAAAAATTCATATTATTATCTGCTTATAAAACACTCAATTCTTAAGTTAGTGTCATGAAATCCAGACCATTAGATTAAGTAAATGATTCTAATTTACTATTATTAACTTCTATAGATATTATGTAAGCTGATTCTTCATAAACACTATAATACATGATTTTATATGATAATTTTGACGGTTATTAAAAATTCATTTTTTTAACTGTTTATAAAACACACAATTCTCATGTTAATCTCTTGTAACCAGGACCACTATATTAAGAAAATGATTCTAATTTACTATTATTAATTTGCATACATTTCATTTAAGCTGATACTTTAATAACACTATAAAACATGCATTTTTATATGATAATCTTTACGAATATTAAAAATTCATATTATTATCTGCTTATAAAACACTCAATTCTTAAGTTAGTGTCATGAAATCCAGACCATTATATTAAGTAAATGATTCTTTTTTACTATTATTAACGTCTATAGATATTATGTTAGCTGATTCTTCATAAATACTAAAAAACATGTTTTTATATGATAAGTTTGAGAAATATTATGAATTCCTATTTTAATCTGCTTATATACAGACAAATATTAAATGTATACACCAACAGAGGGCGTGAGCGTCGCCGTAGTAGGGACGACATCCGTCGGCCGAATCGCCTCAGAAAGAAACTAGATAGTTGTGTGGCGTTCACCGTACTGCTGTGTATCGTAACGGGTCGTTGTTTTTACTTAGATTTTGAGTCTACTCGTTATTTATTAATTAAGATTTTTGATATTATAAACGAATTGTTCATATTTTATGCCCGAAGTTAACACAAGTAACTGTCTTGATCCTTTACTACTAGATCAAGAAAATGATTCTAATTTATACTATACTTTTTAACTTTCATTTTTTTCATTTTACCTGATATTTTTACTTCATAAAAACTATAAAATATGATTTTATAAGTTAATTTTGACGAATAATACAACTTAACATTTTTTCGTATTGAAAAGGAGCGATTTTCAGTTGTTGTACAAATGTATTCTTTAGTTACACTCATAATACATTTGAATTCCTTCTACAAAACATTCTGGTACATCTGTACTATCTTTTATGGCTTATCATAATTATTATTTATTATCATCTGTTATCTATGTTTTGCAGTTCTACATTCGTTTTTGTATTTAAGTTTCAATTGTAAATTCCTTTCATGTATTTTGTATAAAAATGAAGTTTGTCTGTTAGTTTATGTTTTGATAGTTTCCACTTCTGAATTACTCAGTGTTGTCCACGTACTAGTTGTTATATAAAAATTGTCGTTCTCCTTATGGTATCTAGTAGTGACGTTTTGTCCTCCAACCATTATACAGATTTAACTTACTATTTTTTTTTAGATGGCTGTACACCAGATATACTCAGGACATATTGATACATGAATTACCATTTCTACCACATGGGAAAGTTTCAACATCCTACGTTGAAAATGGACTGGACAATCCTGATAATAATAATAGTTTTATGCATAGTACGAGTAATGAATATTGAATATAATTGATAGTCAATTAATAGTAGTGTAACAAAAAGTTAGTGTCATGAAATCCAGACCATTAGATTAAGTATATGATTCTTATTTACCATTACCAATTTCCATATATATCATATAAGCTGATACTTCATAAACACTATAAAACATGTTTTTATATGATTATTTTGACTCGTATTTTATATTCATATTTTTAACTGCTTATAAAACAGTGAATTCTGAAGTTAGTGTCATGAAAGTCAGACCATTAGATTAAGAAAATTATTCTAATTTACCATTATTAACTAGCATACATTTCATTTAAGCTGATACTTCAATAACGCTATAAAACATGATTTTATATGATAATTTTGACGAATATTAAAAATTCATTTTTTTAACTGTTTATAAAACACACAATTCTCAAGTTAATCTCTTGAAACCTGGACCACTATATTAAGAAAATAATTCTAATTTACTATTATTAACTTCTATAGATATTATGTAAGCTGATTCTTCATAAACACTATAAAACATGATTTTGTATGATAATTTTGACGAATATTAAAAATTCATTTTTTTAACTGTTTATAAAACAAACAATTCTCAAGTTAATCTCTTGAAACCTGGACCACTATATTAAGAAAATGATTCTAATTTAAAATTATTAATTTGCATACATTTCATTTAAGCTGATGCTTCATAAACACTATAAGACATGTTTTAATATGATTATTTTGACTCGTATTTTATATTCATATTTTTAACTGCTTATAAAACACTAAATTCTCAAGTTATTCTTTAACAATTATACATTATTAACTTACTACATTTTTTCAGATTGACGTATGTCAAATCAATCAAGGCATGCAGAAACATGAATTCACATTTCTACCACTTAAGAAAGTATCAACATCCTATGCTGAAAATGGACTAGAAGATACTGCTAATAATATTGGGTTTATGTAATGTGCGTGTAAGGGTTATTGAATATAATTGATAGTAAATTAATGGCAGTGAAACAATTGAGATTCGTTAATAATCTGAATAAAATTTTAGTTAACACCTTTGACTTGTAATTTTCATTCATAAGAGTTACCATTATTAACTTGTATACATTTCATTTGAGCTGATGCTTCATAAACACTATAAAACATGCATTTTTATATGATAATCTTTACGAATATTAAAAATTCATATTATTATCTGCTTATAAAACACTCAATTCTTAAGTTAGTGTCATGAAATCCAGACCATTAGATTAAGTAAATGATTCTAATTTACTATTATTAACTTCTATAGATATTATGTAAGCTGATTCTTCATAAACACTATAATACATGATTTTATATGATAATTTTGACGGTTATTAAAAATTCATTTTTTTAACTGTTTATAAAACACACAATTCTCATGTTAATCTCTTGTTACCAGGACCACTATATTAAGAAAATGATTCTAATTTACTATTATTAATTTGCATACATTTCATTTAAGCTGATGCTTCATAAACACTAAAAGACATGTTTTAATATGATTATTTTGACTCGTATTTTATATTCATATTTTTAACTGCTTATAAAATACTAAATTCTCAAGTTATTCTTTAACAATTATACATTATTAACTTACTACATTTTTTCAGATTGACGTATGTCAAATCAATCAAGGCATGCAGAAACATGAATTCACATTTCTACCACTTAAGAAAGTATCAACATCCTATGCTGAAAATGGACTAGAAGATACTGCTAATAATATTGGGTTTATGTAATGTGCGTGTAAGGGTTATTGAATATAATTTATAGTAAATTAATGACAGTGAAACAATTGAGATTCGTTAATAATCTGAATAAAATATTAGTTAACACCTTTGACTTGTAATTTTCATTCATAAGAGTTACCATTATTAACTTGTATACATTTCATTTGAGCTGATGCTTCATAAACACTATAAAACATGCATTTTTATATGATAATCTTTACGAATATTAAAAATTCATATTATTATCTGCTTATAAAACACTCAATTCTTAAGTTAGTGTCATGAAATCCAGACCATTAGATTAAGTAAATGATTCTAATTTACTATTATTAACTTCTATAGATATTATGTAAGCTGATTCTTCATAAACATTATAATACATGATTTTATATGATAATTTTGACGGTTATTAAAAATTCATTTTTTTAACTGTTTATAAAACACACAATTCTCATGTTAATCTCTTGTAACCAGGACCACTATATTAAGAAAATGATTCTAATTTACTATTATTAATTTGCATACATTTCATTTAAGCTGATACTTTAATAACACTATAAAACATGCATTTTTATATGATAATCTTTACGAATATTAAAAATTCATATTATTATCTGCTTATAAAACACTCAATTCTTAAGTTAGTGTCATGAAATCCAGACCATTATATTAAGTAAATGATTCTTTTTTACTATTATTAACGTCTATAGATATTATGTTAGCTGATTCTTCATAAATACTAAAAAACATGTTTTTATATGATAAGTTTGAGAAATATTATGAATTCCTATTTTAATCTGCTTATATACAGACAAATATTAAATGTATACACCAACAGAGGGCGTGAGCGTCGCCGTAGTAGGGACGACATCCGTCGGCCGAATCGCCTCAGAAAGAAACTAGATAGTTGTGTGGCGTTCACCGTACTGCTGTGTATCGTAACGGGTCGTTGTTTTTACTTAGATTTTGAGTCTACTCGTTATTTATTAATTAAGATTTTTGATATTATAAACGAATTGTTCATATTTTATGCCCGAAGTTAACACAAGTAACTGTCTTGATCCTTTACTACTAGATCAAGAAAATGATTCTAATTTATACTTTTTAACTTTCATTTTTTTCATTTTACCTGATATTTTTACTTCATAAAAACTATAAAATATGATTTTATAAGTTAATTTTGACGAATAATACAACTTAACATTTTTTCGTATTGAAAAGGAGCGATTTTCAGTTGTTGTACAAATGTATTCTTTAGTTACACTCATAATACATTTGAATTCCTTCTACAAAACATTCTGGTACATCTGTACTATCTTTTATGGCTTATCATAATTATTATTTATTATCATCTGTTATCTATGTTTTGCAGTTCTACATTCGTTTTTGTATTTAAGTTTCAATTGTAAATTCCTTTCATGTATTTTGTATAAAAATGAAGTTTGTCTGTTAGTTTATGTTTTGATAGTTTCCACTTCTGAATTACTCAGTGTTGTCCACGTACTAGTTGTTATATAAAAATTGTCGTTCTCCTTATGGTATCTAGTAGTGACGTTTTGTCCTCCAACCATTATACAGATTTAACTTACTATTTTTTTTTAGATGGCTGTACACCAGATATACTCAGGACATATTGATACATGAATTACCATTTCTACCACATGGGAAAGTTTCAACATCCTACGTTGAAAATGGACTGGACAATCCTGATAATAATAATAGTTTTATGCATAGTACGAGTAATGAATATTGAATATAATTGATAGTCAATTAATAGTAGTGTAACAAAAAGTTAGTGTCATGAAATCCAGACCATTAGATTAAGTATATGATTCTTATTTACCATTACCAATTTCCATATATATCATATAAGCTGATACTTCATAAACACTATAAAACATGTTTTTATATGATTATTTTGACTCGTATTTTATATTCATATTTTTAACTGCTTATAAAACAGTGAATTCTGAAGTTAGTGTCATGAAAGTCAGACCATTAGATTAAGAAAATTATTCTAATTTACCATTATTAACTAGCATACATTTCATTTAAGCTGATACTTCAATAACGCTATAAAACATGATTTTATATGATAATTTTGACGAATATTAAAAATTCATTTTTTTAACTGTTTATAAAACACACAATTCTCAAGTTAATCTCTTGAAACCTGGACCACTATATTAAGAAAATAATTCTAATTTACTATTATTAACTTCTATAGATATTATGTAAGCTGATTCTTCATAAACACTATAAAACATGATTTTGTATGATAATTTTGACGAATATTAAAAATTCATTTTTTTAACTGTTTATAAAACAAACAATTCTCAAGTTAATCTCTTGAAACCTGGACCACTATATTAAGAAAATGATTCTAATTTAAAATTATTAATTTGCATACATTTCATTTAAGCTGATGCTTCATAAACACTATAAGACATGTTTTAATATGATTATTTTGACTCGTATTTTATATTCATATTTTTAACTGCTTATAAAACACTAAATTCTCAAGTTATTCTTTAACAATTATACATTATTAACTTACTACATTTTTTCAGATTGACGTATGTCAAATCAATCAAGGCATGCAGAAACATGAATTCACATTTCTACCACTTAAGAAAGTATCAACATCCTATGCTGAAAATGGACTAGAAGATACTGCTAATAATATTGGGTTTATGTAATGTGCGTGTAAGGGTTATTGAATATAATTGATAGTAAATTAATGGCAGTGAAACAATTGAGATTCGTTAATAATCTGAATAAAATTTTAGTTAACACCTTTGACTTGTAATTTTCATTCATAAGAGTTACCATTATTAACTTGTATACATTTCATTTGAGCTGATGCTTCATAAACACTATAAAACATGCATTTTTATATGATAATCTTTACGAATATTAAAAATTCATATTATTATCTGCTTATAAAACACTCAATTCTTAAGTTAGTGTCATGAAATCCAGACCATTAGATTAAGTAAATGATTCTAATTTACTATTATTAACTTCTATAGATATTATGTAAGCTGATTCTTCATAAACACTATAATACATGATTTTATATGATAATTTTGACGGTTATTAAAAATTCATTTTTTTAACTGTTTATAAAACACACAATTCTCATGTTAATCTCTTGTAACCAGGACCACTATATTAAGAAAATGATTCTAATTTACTATTATTAATTTGCATACATTTCATTTAAGCTGATACTTTAATAACACTATAAAACATGCATTTTTATATGATAATCTTTACGAATATTAAAAATTCATATTATTATCTGCTTATAAAACACTCAATTCTTAAGTTAGTGTCATGAAATCCAGACCATTATATTAAGTAAATGATTCTTTTTTTACTATTATTAACGTCTATAGATATTATGTTAGCTGATTCTTCATAAATACTAAAAAACATGTTTTTATATGATAAGTTTGAGAAATATTATGAATTCCTATTTTAATCTGCTTATATACAGACAAATATTAAATGTATACACCAACAGAGGGCGTGAGCGTCGCCGTAGTAGGGACGACATCCGTCGGCCGAATCGCCTCAGAAAGAAACTAGATAAGTTGTGTGGCGTTCACCGTACTGCTGTGTATCGTAACGGGTCGTTGTTTTTACTTAGATTTTGAGTCTACTCGTTATTTATTAATTAAGATTTTTGATATTATAAACGAATTGTTCATATTTTATGCCCGAAGTTAACACAAGTAACTGTCTTGATCCTTTACTACTAGATCAAGAAAATGATTCTAATTTATACTTTTTAACTTTCATTTTTTTCATTTTACCTGATATTTTTACTTCATAAAAACTATAAAATATGATTTTATAAGTTAATTTTGACGAATAATACAACTTAACATTTTTTCGTATTGAAAAGGAGCGATTTTCAGTTGTTGTACAAATGTATTCTTTAGTTACACTCATAATACATTTGAATTCCTTCTACAAAACATTCTGGTACATCTGTACTATCTTTTATGGCTTATCATAATTATTATTTATTATCATCTGTTATCTATGTTTTGCAGTTCTACATTCGTTTTTTGTATTTAAGTTTCAATTGTAAATTCCTTTCATGTATTTTGTATAAAAATGAAGTTTGTCTGTTAGTTTATGTTTTGATAGTTTCCACTTCTGAATTACTCAGTGTTGTCCACGTACTAGTTGTTATATAAAAATTGTCGTTCTCCTTATGGTATCTAGTAGTGACGTTTTGTCCTCCAACCATTATACAGATTTAACTTACTATTTTTTTTTAGATGGCTGTACACCAGATATACTCAGGACATATTGATACATGAATTACCATTTCTACCACATGGGAAAGTTTCAACATCCTACGTTGAAAATGGACTGGACAATCCTGATAATAATAATAGTTTTATGCATAGTACGAGTAATGAATATTGAATATAATTGATAGTCAATTAATAGTAGTGTAACAAAAAGTTAGTGTCATGAAATCCAGACCATTAGATTAAGTATATGATTCTTATTTACCATTACCAATTTCCATATATATCATATAAGCTGATACTTCATAAACACTATAAAACATGTTTTTATATGATTATTTTGACTCGTATTTTATATTCATATTTTTAACTGCTTATAAAACAGTGAATTCTGAAGTTAGTGTCATGAAAGTCAGACCATTAGATTAAGAAAATTATTCTAATTTACCATTATTAACTAGCATACATTTCATTTAAGCTGATACTTCAATAACGCTATAAAACATGATTTTATATGATAATTTTGACGAATATTAAAAATTCATTTTTTTAACTGTTTATAAAACACACAATTCTCAAGTTAATCTCTTGAAACCTGGACCACTATATTAAGAAAATAATTCTAATTTACTATTATTAACTTCTATAGATATTATGTAAGCTGATTCTTCATAAACACTATAAAACATGATTTTGTATGATAATTTTGACGAATATTAAAAATTCATTTTTTTAACTGTTTATAAAACAAACAATTCTCAAGTTAATCTCTTGAAACCTGGACCACTATATTAAGAAAATGATTCTAATTTAAAATTATTAATTTGCATACATTTCATTTAAGCTGATGCTTCATAAACACTATAAGACATGTTTTAATATGATTATTTTGACTCGTATTTTATATTCATATTTTTAACTGCTTATAAAAACACTAAATTCTCAAGTTATTCTTTAACAATTATACATTATTAACTTACTACATTTTTTCAGATTGACGTATGTCAAATCAATCAAGGCATGCAGAAACATGAATTCACATTTCTACCACTTAAGAAAGTATCAACATCCTATGCTGAAAATGGACTAGAAGATACTGCTAATAATATTGGGTTTATGTAATGTGCGTGTAAGGGTTATTGAATATAATTGATAGTAAATTAATGGCAGTGAAACAATTGAGATTCGTTAATAATCTGAATAAAATTTTAGTTAACACCTTTGACTTGTAATTTTCATTCATAAGAGTTACCATTATTAACTTGTATACATTTCATTTGAGCTGATGCTTCATAAACACTATAAAACATGCATTTTTATATGATAATCTTTACGAATATTAAAAATTCATATTATTATCTGCTTATAAAACACTCAATTCTTAAGTTAGTGTCATGAAATCCAGACCATTAGATTAAGTAAATGATTCTAATTTACTATTATTAACTTCTATAGATATTATGTAAGCTGATTCTTCATAAACACTATAATACATGATTTTATATGATAATTTTGACGGTTATTAAAAATTCATTTTTTTAACTGTTTATAAAACACACAATTCTCATGTTAATCTCTTGTAACCAGGACCACTATATTAAGAAAATGATTCTAATTTACTATTATTAATTTGCATACATTTCATTTAAGCTGATACTTTAATAACACTATAAAACATGCATTTTTATATGATAATCTTTACGAATATTAAAAATTCATATTATTATCTGCTTATAAAACACTCAATTCTTAAGTTAGTGTCATGAAATCCAGACCATTATATTAAGTAAATGATTCTTTTTTACTATTATTAACGTCTATAGATATTATGTTAGCTGATTCTTCATAAATACTAAAAAACATGTTTTTATATGATAAGTTTGAGAAATATTATGAATTCCTATTTTAATCTGCTTATATACAGACAAATATTAAATGTATACACCAACAGAGGGCGTGAGCGTCGCCGTAGTAGGGACGACATCCGTCGGCCGAATCGCCTCAGAAAGAAACTAGATAGTTGTGTGGCGTTCACCGTACTGCTGTGTATCGTAACGGGTCGTTGTTTTTACTTAGATTTTGAGTCTACTCGTTATTTATTAATTAAGATTTTTGATATTATAAACGAATTGTTCATATTTTATGCCCGAAGTTAACACAAGTAACTGTCTTGATCCTTTACTACTAGATCAAGAAAATGATTCTAATTTATACTTTTTAACTTTCATTTTTTTCATTTTACCTGATATTTTTACTTCATAAAAACTATAAAATATGATTTTATAAGTTAATTTTGACGAATAATACAACTTAACATTTTTTCGTATTGAAAAGGAGCGATTTTCAGTTGTTGTACAAATGTATTCTTTAGTTACACTCATAATACATTTGAATTCCTTCTACAAAACATTCTGGTACATCTGTACTATCTTTTATGGCTTATCATAATTATTATTTATTATCATCTGTTATCTATGTTTTGCAGTTCTACATTCGTTTTTGTATTTAAGTTTCAATTGTAAATTCCTTTCATGTATTTTGTATAAAAATGAAGTTTGTCTGTTAGTTTATGTTTTGATAGTTTCCACTTCTGAATTACTCAGTGTTGTCCACGTACTAGTTGTTATATAAAAATTGTCGTTCTCCTTATGGTATCTAGTAGTGACGTTTTGTCCTCCAACCATTATACAGATTTAACTTACTATTTTTTTTTTAGATGGCTGTACACCAGATATACTCAGGACATATTGATACATGAAATTACCATTTCTACCACATGGGAAAGTTTCAACATCCTACGTTGAAAATGGACTGGACAATCCTGATAATAATAATAGTTTTATGCATAGTACGAGTAATGAATATTGAATATAATTGATAGTCAATTAATAGTAGTGTAACAAAAAGTTAGTGTCATGAAATCCAGACCATTAGATTAAGTATATGATTCTTATTTACCATTACCAATTTCCATATATATCATATAAGCTGATACTTCATAAACACTATAAAACATGTTTTTATATGATTATTTTGACTCGTATTTTATATTCATATTTTTAACTGCTTATAAAACAGTGAATTCTGAAGTTAGTGTCATGAAAGTCAGACCATTAGATTAAGAAAATTATTCTAATTTACCATTATTAACTAGCATACATTTCATTTAAGCTGATACTTCAATAACGCTATAAAACATGATTTTATATGATAATTTTGACGAATATTAAAAATTCATTTTTTTAACTGTTTATAAAACACACAATTCTCAAGTTAATCTCTTGAAACCTGGACCACTATATTAAGAAAATAATTCTAATTTACTATTATTAACTTCTATAGATATTATGTAAGCTGATTCTTCATAAACACTATAAAACATGATTTTGTATGATAATTTTGACGAATATTAAAAATTCATTTTTTTAACTGTTTATAAAACAAACAATTCTCAAGTTAATCTCTTGAAACCTGGACCACTATATTAAGAAAATGATTCTAATTTAAAATTATTAATTTGCATACATTTCATTTAAGCTGATGCTTCATAAACACTATAAGACATGTTTTAATATGATTATTTTGACTCGTATTTTATATTCATATTTTTAACTGCTTATAAAACACTAAATTCTCAAGTTATTCTTTAACAATTATACATTATTAACTTACTACATTTTTTCAGATTGACGTATGTCAAATCAATCAAGGCATGCAGAAACATGAATTCACATTTCTACCACTTAAGAAAGTATCAACATCCTATGCTGAAAATGGACTAGAAGATACTGCTAATAATATTGGGTTTATGTAATGTGCGTGTAAGGGTTATTGAATATAATTGATAGTAAATTAATGGCAGTGAAACAATTGAGATTCGTTAATAATCTGAATAAAATTTTAGTTAACACCTTTGACTTGTAATTTTCATTCATAAGAGTTACCATTATTAACTTGTATACATTTCATTTGAGCTGATGCTTCATAAACACTATAAAACATGCATTTTTATATGATAATCTTTACGAATATTAAAAATTCATATTATTATCTGCTTATAAAACACTCAATTCTTAAGTTAGTGTCATGAAATCCAGACCATTAGATTAAGTAAATGATTCTAATTTACTATTATTAACTTCTATAGATATTATGTAAGCTGATTATTCATAAACACTATAATACATGATTTTATATGATAATTTTGACGGTTATTAAAAATTCATTTTTTTAACTGTTTATAAACACACAATTCTCATGTTAATCTCTTGTAACCAGGACCACTATATTAAGAAAATGATTCTAATTTACTATTATTAATTTGCATACATTTCATTTAAGCTGATACTTTAATAACACTATAAAACATGCATTTTTATATGATAATCTTTACGAATATTAAAAATTCATATTATTATCTGCTTATAAAACACTCAATTCTTAAGTTAGTGTCATGAAATCCAGACCATTATATTAAGTAAATGATTCTTTTTTACTATTATTAACGTCTATAGATATTATGTTAGCTGATTCTTCATAAATACTAAAAAACATGTTTTTATATGATAAGTTTGAGAAATATTATGAATTCCTATTTTAATCTGA
>NW_026869996.1:7242968-7252328 GCF_020882245.1 Rhopalosiphum padi | reverse complement strand
TCCGTGCCAGTTCTGAGTTGACCGTTACATGGCGGTCGATCCGGCTACGCGGCCGACGGCGCGGCGGCCGGACCGCCCGGTGACGGCGAACCGACACCGGAGCGGACGGCCGGCCGCGACGCGGCCAGCGACCGAAGCTCGGTGGTTCCACGGTCGGCGGACGGCGACGAGCCCGCGACCGCCTCGAGGCTCCCGGTCCGGAGACCGGGCGCACGGGCGACGGCCGGGGTGTCGCCAGCACCGCCTACGCTTCTACGACGACCCGAACCCGATCCGCCACGCTCCTCAGAGCCAATCCTTATCCCGAAGTTACGGATCGGTTTTGCCGACTTCCCTTACCTACATTATTCTATGCGGCTAGAGGCTGCTCACCTCGGAGACCTGCTGCGGATATCGGTACGAACCGACGCGAAGACTCCGCGTGGCCCTCTCTCGAATTTTCAAGGTCCGCGTGGGGGTCACGGACACCGCCGCAACGAGCGGTGCTCTTCGCGCTCGCGTCCCTATCGCCCGGCTAGAGGATTCCAGGGACGTACAACGCTCACAGAGAAAAGAGAACTCTTCCCGGACCCCCCGGCGGCTTCTTCGAGTTCATTCCGGTCGCCCGGACGAGACAAAAGAGCCCCGAACACTAGGGAGCGGTTCCGCGTCGGGTTCCGGAATACGGACCGGATTCCCTCTCGCCCCATGGGCGATTCGAAAACGCCTTCGCCCGTGGTACGAGGATCTCTCCCCGGGCTTAGGATCGACTGACTCTTGGACAACGGCTGTTCACAAGAAACCCTTCTCCACGGCAGCCCCCGAGGGCCCCTCTCGAGTATTTGCTACTACCACCAAGATCTGCACCGACGGCGGCTCCAGGCGGTCTCGCGACCTGCCCTTCGACGCACACCGCCGCGCCATCCTACTCGTCGGGGCTTGCCGGGACCGGCCGCCGCGAGCGACGACCGGCCCCACTATGCCGCCGACGGCCGAGTATAGGCACGACGCTCCAGCGCCATCCATTTTCAGAGCTAGTTGCTTCGGCAGGTGAGTTGTTACACACTCCTTAGCGGATTCCGACTTCCATGGCCACCGTCCTGCTGTCATCAGCAACCAACGCCTTTCATGGTCTCTGAATACGCGTCGATTTCGGCGCCTTAACTCGGCGTTCGGTTCATCCCGCAGCGCCAGTTCTGCTTACCAAAAATGGCCCACTAAGCGCCTAGGGTTCCGTCGCCGGCTTCGCACGCGGTTCACGCGGTGTACCAGGTAAAGCCGGCGATCTCACCCATTTATAGTTTGAGAATAGGTTGAGGTCGTTTCGGCCCCAATGTCCTCTAATCATTCGCTTTACCGTATGAGACATCCTCCGTGTTACGAGCGTGTTGTTACCGCGCCGTACAGCGCGGAGTCCCACCGGCGTCCGTACGCCCGCGAACGGGCGGGACACATCGGCGCCAGCTATCCTGAGGGAAACTTCGGATGGAACCAGCTACTAGATGGTTCGATTAGTCTTTCGCCCCTATACCCAGCTCAGACGATCGATTTGCACGTCAGAATCGCTGCGGACCTCCATCAGGGTTTCCCCTGACTTCATCCTGGCCAGGCATAGTTCACCATCTTTCGGGTACCAACGTGTGCGCTAAGGGTGCGCCCCCGGACGGCCGAAGCCGACCTGGCGGAGACGCCCCCGGACTGCGGACCAGCGCGACTTTGAACGCCGGTGGGTTCGGTCGCTAGGCCATCGTCCGCACCGTAAACGGTTCACTTTCATTGCGCCAAACGTGGTTTTTCATAAGATCACCGTTGACTCGCGCACACGTTAGACTCCTTGGTCCGTGTTTCAAGACGGGTCGGAAAGTAGCCCGAAACTCGTCGCCGACCGACGGGACCCCGCCTGCGACGGGGCCGCGTCGACGGTTCTTGCCGTCGGGCGAGCCGACCAGGAGCACCGGGGTTCGGCGCGAACGGTCACGCCGAGACGCGACCGCCGCGACGAACCGCCACCCGGGCCCTTCGGCCGGCGCCCAACGAGTCGCGACGTCCGCTAACCGAGCGAAAGATCCGGCCGGCGGTTAGACCGACCGTGAATTCGCCCGGCGGGGACTCGCGGGCTCTGTCCGTTTACACCCGAACGGTTTCACGTTCTTATGAACTCTCTCTTCAAAGTTCTTTTCAACTTTCCCTCACGGTACTTGTCCACTATCGGTCTCGTGGCCGTATTTAGCCTTAGATGGAGTTTACCACCCGCTTCGGGCTGCACTCTCAAGCAACCCGACTCGAAGGCGCGGTCCGATCCCGGAACGCTGTGACGGCCTCTACTGGCCTGGCACCATCTGCGGGCCATGGCCCCGTTCAAGGGAGACTTGGACCGTCACGTGCGCCCCGGCAACGAGGCCGGCCCGTACGCCACAACTCCCATACGTGCCGCGACACAAAAGTGCGCGGCGGGATTCGGCGATGGGCTTTTCCCTGTTCGCTCGCCGCTACTGGGGGAATCACGGTTGTTTTCTTTTCCTCCGCTTATTAATATGCTTAAATCCGGCGGGTAGTCCCGCCTGATCTGAGGTCGGAACGTATCGGTGTGTTTGTGTTTTTTTTCTTAACACGGCAGCCTGCGGTCCGCGCTCCGTCCGTACGGCGACCGTCCGCGTCCGCTTCTCGGAAGCCGGAGAGGTGTCTCTAGGACTCTCAGCCGACCCGGCCGCGCTCTCGCGCGGCGGGCGGACGGGGACGTGCCGTTTTACGGCGCGAGAACCCGTGACTGTTTGCCGTCACAACTTGGGCGGACGACCGGAGGCGGGCGCCGTCGCCGTCGCCGCGAGGCAGACGGCGGGGCGTCGTTCCCCGGTCGAACCGCCAATCTCGCGCAGCCGGAGCGGCCGACGGTCTCCCGTCGGACGCCTGCCGGCGGCGCATCGGTCTGGCCGAGTATCCGGTATACGACCCTCAGACAGGCGTGGCCCGGGACCCGCGGGTCACCGAGGCCGCAATGTGCGTTCGACTGGTCGATGTTCGTATAACCTGCGGATTACACGACGACGCGCAGATAGCTGCGGTCTTCATCGATCCACGAGCCAAGTGATCCGCCGTTCGGGGTCGGGTGTTTTTTTTTTTGTTTGTCGACGAAATTTCTGCGCCTGGCGTGCGCGCGGCGCAAGGTCTTTCGACGGTAACCATCTTTCGGTCGACGCTTGGTCGGGGGTCGCGGCGCGCGGGCGGTCGGCGAGCTAGTCGCGAGCGCACGCGGCCACGGGGTCGGATTAGGCGCGCGCGAGACCGGCGTGGGACGCCGGTGCCGCGGGCCCGTCTCTAATGATCCTTCCGCAGGTTCACCTACGGAAACCTTGTTACGACTTTTACTTCCTCTAAACGGCCGAGTTCGGTCATCTTCCCGGTCGCGCGACGACCCAGCCCCCGAGGGGGCCGAATAACGCGCGTCCAGTCCGAAGACCTCACTGCGGTCGTTCAATCGGTAGTAGCGACGGGCGGTGTGTACAAAGGGCAGGGACGTAATCAACGCGAGCTGATGACTCGCGCTTACTGGGAATTCCTCGTTCACGTGGAAAAATTGCAAGCCACGATCCCTAAGCACGAAGGAGGTTCAGCGGGTTACCCGGAAGCCTGTCGGCCCAGGAATGTTAACACACGCTGATTCCTTCAGTGTAGCGCGCGTGCGGCCCAGAACATCTAAGGGCATCACAGACCTGTTATCGCTCAGTCTCGTGCGGCTATTTTCGTCCGCCGCCTGTCCCTCTAAGAAGAGTTTAAGCTCCTGGGAGCCGGCGGTAGCCCTAGTAACGTATCGTGATCCGCCGGCGACGGCCGCGAACACGGCGCGCTTCACCGCGGAGCCCGACGCACGACTGACGCGCGCCGACCAGAGGTTGCCCCCCGGCCGACACACGCCCGCCGCACGCAGGGACGCGGATGGCGCGGCCGCGCCCGACGACCGCCGTGGACGACGGGCGAACGCGTTCGGGGATACCGGGCCGAGCCGACGGAGACGCGAACACGGACGGCCGAAACCGCCCGCGCCGCGCCCACCGCCGACCCGGGTTTACCCGCCTAGTTAGCAGGACAGAGTCTCGTTCGTTATCGGAATTAACCAGACAGATCGCTCCACCAACTAAGAACGGCCATGCACCACCACCCACCGAATCAAGAAAGAGCTCTCAATCTGTCAATCTTTCCGGTGTCCGGGCCTGGTGAGGTTTCCCGTGTTGAGTCAAATTAAGCCGCAGGCTCCACTCCTGGTGGTGCCCTTCCGTCAATTCCTTTAAGTTTCAACTTTGCAATCATACTTCCCCCGGAACCGAAAAGCTTCGGTTTCCCGGAAGCTGCCCGCCGGGTCGTTAATGAAACGCCGGCGGATCGCTAGCTGGCATCGTTTACAGTTAGAACTAGGGCGGTATCTGATCGCCTTCGAACCTCTAACTTTCGTTCTTGATCATACGAGAACGTACTTGGCAAATGCTTTCGCGTCAGTTCGTCTCGAGACGATCCAAGAATTTCACCTCTAACGTCTCGGTACGAATGCCCCCGCCCGTCTCTGTTGATCATTACCTCCGGTCCCGAAAACCGGCCCGGCGGGACGCGCGGGCGACTGGCGCCCGCGGCCCGGCGGCCCGCGCACGGAAACGCCCCGGAGGGCGATTTCGCGCGCCCGCGAAGGGCGGAGATGCGCGGGACCGAGGTCTTGTTCCATTATTCCATGCGACCAGTATTCAGGGCCTTTTGACGAGACGGCCGTGAAGCCGCCCCGCCAGATTTGAGCCTGCTTTGAGCACTCTAATTTGTTCAAAGTAAACGTGTCGGCCCGCCGACGGCACTCGGTGAAGAGCACCGCGCAGCAAGATTGGAGTAGGCGGCCGCCGTCGTCGAACCCCGACGGCCAAGCGACGCGTGGCCGCGTGGCGCGCCGGAAGCACGAGACACGTGTCCGCCTGCCGACAATACGTCCGGCCGACGTGCCGGTAACTAACACCCCGAGACGGCTGACGAGCGCGACGACGGCCGCGCCGACGGGACACGTGGTCCCGCGACACGACCGGCCGCGACACGCCGGACCGCCAGGGTGGTCCGGCACCGCCCAGACACAGATCCGACTACGAGCTTTTTAACCGCAACAACTTTAATATACGCTATTGGAGCTGGAATTACCGCGGCTGCTGGCACCAGACTTGCCCTCCAATTGATCCTCGTTTAAAGGTTTTAAAGTGTTCTCATTCCGATTACGGGGCCTCGGATGAGTCCCGTATCGTTATTTTTCGTCACTACCTCCCCGTTCCGGGAGTGGGTAATTTGCGCGCCTGCTGCCTTCCTTGGATGTGGTAGCCGTTTCTCAGGCTCCCTCTCCGGAATCGAACCCTGATTCCCCGTTACCCGTTACCACCACGGTAGGCATGGAACCTACCGTCGACAGTTGATAAGGCAGACATTTGAAAGATGCGTCGCCGGTACGGAGACCGTGCGATCAGCTCGAAGTTATTCAGAGTCACCAGGTCTTTGCGCGGGCCGCGATCGGGACGCGCACGAAGCGCGCCGCGACGGGCCGGTTTTGATCTAATAAAAGCGTTCCTCCCGCACGCGACACCCGAGGGCGCCGCGACGGTCGGAACTCTGTCGGCATGTATTAGCTCTAGAATTACCACAGTTATCCAAGTAACTTGGGTACGATCTAAGGAACCACAACTGATTTAATGAGCCTTTCGCGGTTTCACCTTAATGCGGCTTGCACTGAGACATGCATGGCTTAATCTTTGAGACAAGCATATGACTACTGGCAGGATCAACCAGGGATCTCGGTTTTACAACAACTGCGCCCCGTGTGACGCGCGCGCTGACGCACGACGCGACACCCGGGACGCGTGCTTCCGAGCGCCGGTCCGCCCGGGGGCGGGCCGACGCCGAGGGCGGTCGCACGACAGCGAGACCGCTGGGGTCCCGGCGTGCGACCGACCGCGGTTCGTGTGAGAATACGAGGGCCCGACGGGAGCGCTGTGGACACGCGCGGGCACCCGACCCGACCGCAATCGCCGCGGCCGTGATGGCGTTGGCTAGAGCGGCCGACTTGTGGCGGGCGCCACACGCGATACGCACCCGTCGCAACGTAACTCGCGTTGACGAGAGTTGAGGGAGACCGGCGGACCGCCGTCCTGTGCGGACGGCACCCGCCGGAATCGCCTCTCTCGCCCGTTTTGTAAAGGTCCCCAGCCGAGATCGTGGGGGAAGCCGGGACGCGACGCGAAGTCCGTCGTCCCGGGGCTTCGCCCCGGCGACCGCCGGGCACGGCGACGATGGCCGGCCGCGGCGGGAATGTTCTGGCGTCGAGAGTTCGTATCTTGCGAAACGGTAACGGGAGTCGTCATCGGTTGAGCGATGTGTGTCGCGCTGCCGACCCACCGGTAGGAGGGCCCGCAGCGCCAGTCGAGGTTTGCCACTCGGCGTGCGAGATGGGTCGGTCGCCGAAACGTGGACGGATACCAACTCGGCGCCGATGCCGGGCACGCCCTCGCCAAGAACTGGCGGGGCGAGAACGGCACGGCTGAGTTGGACGCGTCGGCTTCGGCGTCGCCCGTGGCTTTGCTGTCGTGTACCGTGATCGGTGATCCGACGGCCGGCTGATCGCCGACCGACCGACCGGCCGCTCACAAATATACAAAAACTCGGGTCCAACCGTCCGCCATGCAAAACCGCACGTGCGTAGCGGTCATCGCGCCGACACGCGGTCCACGCGTCCATGACGGTGCGTAGCGGTGTTCCGGGTACTCGTGTCGACGCGCGTAGCGGCGTGCCGAGGTCGGACCGTAAACTGAAAAAATGTCGAAAACCCTACGACCGATATCACTTTCGGATAGGTTTAGACGATTCCGACGAGAATACCTCTGAGGTTCGTCGACGTAAAAACAACCGGTAACGAGTTATTCCGCTGGCAACGAAAAGAAGTTAAAAATTCGATTTCGACGTCGGCCGAACTCGAAACGCCCGGGATGCCGGTACGTGACCTACCCCGACACCGCGGACTAACGCGTTACTCGATCCTAGAAAATTTTTTTTTTCCAAATCTAAACCCGTCGCGACGGCCGTACCCGCCGCGGCACCGGTACGGACGACGACCGCCGTGCCCGGACCGCGGAGGTCGGACTCGGGGAAAAAAAAAAATTTTCAATCTCGACGCGACCGCCGTGACCGACGCGTACGACGCGTACCCGGACCGTAGGTCAGCGTCCGGAGAGCCGCGGGAAAAAAAAAATTTCGACACGGCAGAGGTGCCGCGCTCCGCCGGCGACGCGATACGGGCACAGGGCAAGCGCCACGGTCGGTCCGCGGTCTCCGGGTGACTTACGGGGAAAATGAAATTTCACCGCCTACGCCCCCGTGCGCCGAGGGTTACCGGGGACCGGACGACCGCTCCGCCGGGGCCGCGGTCGGGGTCCCGGGGAAAAAAAAAATAATTTTTAAACTCGACGCGACCGCCGCGACCGACGCGTACGACGCGTGCCTACACCGACCGTGGGCGCCCGGATCGCCGGAGGAGGAAAAAAATTTTCGACCCGGCCGAGGGGCAGCGCTCCGCGGGCGACCGCCGGGGTACCGGGCGACCCGCGGAGAAAATCAGATTTCGCCGTCAGCGTGCCGTGCCCGACGGGGAACCGGCGAACCGACGACCGCACCGCCGGGTCGGAGAAAAAAAAAAAAAATTATTTTTCATCCCGAGTCCGCGCGGTCGACCGACGCGAACGACGCGTGCCGCGACCCACGGCGGGCGTCCGGAGCGCAGGTGGAGAAAAAAAATTTTTCGGCCCGTCCGGGCGACGACGGCACGGCGCTCGCCGGTCGCGGTTCCCGCGGGAAACTTCGCCGGGGACGACGTCTCACGGTCCCCGCGGCTGACCCGGCGCCGGCGAACCCAACACCCGGCGGACCTTAGCGGTCCTAAGAGCGCGCCCCGTAGACGTGGTGCGTAGCGGTACGCACCAAATACTCACGCCGTGCGTAGTGGTGCCGCAACTCCCTCACTGTCCTTATCCTTTTCCCGGGCACGGGCGACCCCGAGTACCGGGACCCCTCGGGAGCCGGCCGACGCGTACGGTCCGCGGTCCCCGGGCCCGCTACCCGGCGGGATCCGATTCCGCCGCCTACGCCCCCGTGCGCCGAGTGTTACCGGGGACCGGACGACCGCTCCGCCGGGGCCGCGGTCGGGGTCCCGGGGAAAAAAAAAATAATTTTTAAACTCGACGCGACCGCCGCGACCGACGCGTACGACGCGTGCCTACACCGACCGTGGGCGCCCGGATCGCCGGAGGAGGAAAAAAATTTTCGACCCGGCCGAGGGGCAGCGCTCCGCGGGCGACCGCCGGGGTACCGGGCGACCCGCGGAGAAAATCAGATTTCGCCGTCAGCGTGCCGTGCCCGACGGGGAACCGGCGAACCGACGACCGCACCGCCGGGTCGGAGAAAAAAAAAAAAAATTATTTTTCATCCCGAGTCCGCGCGGTCGACCGACGCGAACGACGCGTGCCGCGACCCACGGCGGGCGTCCGGAGCGCAGGTGGAGAAAAAAAATTTTTCGGCCCGTCCGGGCGACGACGGCACGGCGCTCGCCGGTCGCGGTTCCCGCGGGAAACTTCGCCGGGGACGACGTCTCACGGTCCCCGCGGCTGACCCGGCGCCGGCGAACCCAACACCCGGCGGACCTTAGCGGTCCTAAGAGCGCGCCCCGTAGACGTGGTGCGTAGCGGTACGCACCAAATACTCACGCCGTGCGTAGTGGTGCCGCAACTCCCTCACTGTCCTTATCCTTTTCCCGGGCACGGGCGACCCCGAGTACCGGGACCCCTCGGGAGCCGGCCGACGCGTACGGTCCGCGGTCCCCGGGCCCGCTACCCGGCGGGATCCGATTCCGCCGCCTACGCCCCCGTGCGCCGAGTGTTACCGGGGACCGGACGACCGCTCCGCCGGGGCCGCGGTCGGGGTCCCGGGGAAAAAAAAAATAATTTTTAAACTCGACGCGACCGCCGCGACCGACGCGTACGACGCGTGCCTACACCGACCGTGGGCGCCCGGATCGCCGGAGGAGGAAAAAAATTTTCGACCCGGCCGAGGGGCAGCGCTCCGCGGGCGACCGCCGGGGTACCGGGCGACCCGCGGAGAAAATCAGATTTCGCCGTCAGCGTGCCGTGCCCGACGGGGAACCGGCGAACCGACGACCGCACCGCCGGGTCGGAGAAAAAAAAAAAAAATTATTTTTCATCCCGAGTCCGCGCGGTCGACCGACGCGTACGACGTCTTCTGCGACTGACTGTAGGTTTCCGGAGCGCAGGAGAAGAAAAAATATTTTTCGACCCGGCAGAGGGGCAGCGCTCCGCGGGCGAC
>NW_026869996.1:7227968-7237968 GCF_020882245.1 Rhopalosiphum padi | reverse complement strand
AGCGTGTTGTTACCGCGCCGTACAGCGCGGAGTCCCACCGGCGTCCGTACGCCCGCGAACGGGCGGGACACATCGGCGCCAGCTATCCTGAGGGAAACTTCGGATGGAACCAGCTACTAGATGGTTCGATTAGTCTTTCGCCCCTATACCCAGCTCAGACGATCGATTTGCACGTCAGAATCGCTGCGGACCTCCATCAGGGTTTCCCCTGACTTCATCCTGGCCAGGCATAGTTCACCATCTTTCGGGTACCAACGTGTGCGCTAAGGGTGCGCCCCCGGACGGCCGAAGCCGACCTGGCGGAGACGCCCCCGGACTGCGGACCAGCGCGACTTTGAACGCCGGTGGGTTCGGTCGCTAGGCCATCGTCCGCACCGTAAACGGTTCACTTTCATTGCGCCAAACGTGGTTTTTCATAAGATCACCGTTGACTCGCGCACACGTTAGACTCCTTGGTCCGTGTTTCAAGACGGGTCGGAAAGTAGCCCGAAACTCGTCGCCGACCGACGGGACCCCGCCTGCGACGGGGCCGCGTCGACGGTTCTTGCCGTCGGGCGAGCCGACCAGGAGCACCGGGGTTCGGCGCGAACGGTCACGCCGAGACGCGACCGCCGCGACGAACCGCCACCCGGGCCCTTCGGCCGGCGCCCAACGAGTCGCGACGTCCGCTAACCGAGCGAAAGATCCGGCCGGCGGTTAGACCGACCGTGAATTCGCCCGGCGGGGACTCGCGGGCTCTGTCCGTTTACACCCGAACGGTTTCACGTTCTTATGAACTCTCTCTTCAAAGTTCTTTTCAACTTTCCCTCACGGTACTTGTCCACTATCGGTCTCGTGGCCGTATTTAGCCTTAGATGGAGTTTACCACCCGCTTCGGGCTGCACTCTCAAGCAACCCGACTCGAAGGCGCGGTCCGATCCCGGAACGCTGTGACGGCCTCTACTGGCCTGGCACCATCTGCGGGCCATGGCCCCGTTCAAGGGAGACTTGGACCGTCACGTGCGCCCCGGCAACGAGGCCGGCCCGTACGCCACAACTCCCATACGTGCCGCGACACAAAAGTGCGCGGCGGGATTCGGCGATGGGCTTTTCCCTGTTCGCTCGCCGCTACTGGGGGAATCACGGTTGTTTTCTTTTCCTCCGCTTATTAATATGCTTAAATCCGGCGGGTAGTCCCGCCTGATCTGAGGTCGGAACGTATCGGTGTGTTTGTGTTTTTTTTCTTAACACGGCAGCCTGCGGTCCGCGCTCCGTCCGTACGGCGACCGTCCGCGTCCGCTTCTCGGAAGCCGGAGAGGTGTCTCTAGGACTCTCAGCCGACCCGGCCGCGCTCTCGCGCGGCGGGCGGACGGGGACGTGCCGTTTTACGGCGCGAGAACCCGTGACTGTTTGCCGTCACAACTTGGGCGGACGACCGGAGGCGGGCGCCGTCGCCGTCGCCGCGAGGCAGACGGCGGGGCGTCGTTCCCCGGTCGAACCGCCAATCTCGCGCAGCCGGAGCGGCCGACGGTCTCCCGTCGGACGCCTGCCGGCGGCGCATCGGTCTGGCCGAGTATCCGGTATACGACCCTCAGACAGGCGTGGCCCGGGACCCGCGGGTCACCGAGGCCGCAATGTGCGTTCGACTGGTCGATGTTCGTATAACCTGCGGATTACACGACGACGCGCAGATAGCTGCGGTCTTCATCGATCCACGAGCCAAGTGATCCGCCGTTCGGGGTCGGGTGTTTTTTTTTTTGTTTGTCGACGAAATTTCTGCGCCACGCGTGCGCGCGGCGCAAGGTCTTTCGACGGTAACCATCTTTCGGTCGACGCTTGGTCGGGGGTCGCGGCGCGCGGGCGGTCGGCGAGCTAGTCGCGAGCGCACGCGGCCACGGGGTCGGATTAGGCGCGCGCGAGACCGGCGTGGGACGCCGGTGCCGCGGGCCCGTCTCTAATGATCCTTCCACCGCAGGTTCACCTACGGAAACCTTGTTACGACTTTTACTTCCTCTAAACGGCCGAGTTCGGTCATCTTCCCGGTCGCGCGACGACCCAGCCCCCGAGGGGGCCGAATAACGCGCGTCCAGTCCGAAGACCTCACTGCGGTCGTTCAATCGGTAGTAGCGACGGGCGGTGTGTACAAAGGGCAGGGACGTAATCAACGCGAGCTGATGACTCGCGCTTACTGGGAATTCCTCGTTCACGTGGAAAAATTGCAAGCCACGATCCCTAAGCACGAAGGAGGTTCAGCGGGTTACCCGGAAGCCTGTCGGCCCAGGAATGTTAACACACGCTGATTCCTTCAGTGTAGCGCGCGTGCGGCCCAGAACATCTAAGGGCATCACAGACCTGTTATCGCTCAGTCTCGTGCGGCTATTTTCGTCCGCCGCCTGTCCCTCTAAGAAGAGTTTAAGCTCCTGGGAGCCGGCGGTAGCCCTAGTAACGTATCGTGATCCGCCGGCGACGGCCGCGAACACGGCGCGCTTCACCGCGGAGCCCGACGCACGACTGACGCGCGCCGACCAGAGGTTGCCCCCCGGCCGACACACGCCCGCCGCACGCAGGGACGCGGATGGCGCGGCCGCGCCCGACGACCGCCGTGGACGACGGGCGAACGCGTTCGGGGATACCGGGCCGAGCCGACGGAGACGCGAACACGGACGGCCGAAACCGCCCGCGCCGCGCCCACCGCCGACCCGGGTTTACCCGCCTAGTTAGCAGGACAGAGTCTCGTTCGTTATCGGAATTAACCAGACAGATCGCTCCACCAACTAAGAACGGCCATGCACCACCACCCACCGAATCAAGAAAGAGCTCTCAATCTGTCAATCTTTCCGGTGTCCGGGCCTGGTGAGGTTTCCCGTGTTGAGTCAAATTAAGCCGCAGGCTCCACTCCTGGTGGTGCCCTTCCGTCAATTCCTTTAAGTTTCAACTTTGCAATCATACTTCCCCCGGAACCGAAAAGCTTCGGTTTCCCGGAAGCTGCCCGCCGGGTCGTTAATGAAACGCCGGCGGATCGCTAGCTGGCATCGTTTACAGTTAGAACTAGGGCGGTATCTGATCGCCTTCGAACCTCTAACTTTCGTTCTTGATCATACGAGAACGTACTTGGCAAATGCTTTCGCGTCAGTTCGTCTCGAGACGATCCAAGAATTTCACCTCTAACGTCTCGGTACGAATGCCCCCGCCCGTCTCTGTTGATCATTACCTCCGGTCCCGAAAACCGGCCCGGCGGGACGCGCGGGCGACTGGCGCCCGCGGCCCGGCGGCCCGCGCACGGAAACGCCCCGGAGGGCGATTTCGCGCGCCCGCGAAGGGCGGAGATGCGCGGGACCGAGGTCTTGTTCCATTATTCCATGCGACCAGTATTCAGGGCCTTTTGACGAGACGGCCGTGAAGCCGCCCCGCCAGATTTGAGCCTGCTTTGAGCACTCTAATTTGTTCAAAGTAAACGTGTCGGCCCGCCGACGGCACTCGGTGAAGAGCACCGCGCAGCAAGATTGGAGTAGGCGGCCGCCGTCGTCGAACCCCGACGGCCAAGCGACGCGTGGCCGCGTGGCGCGCCGGAAGCACGAGACACGTGTCCGCCTGCCGACAATACGTCCGGCCGACGTGCCGGTAACTAACACCCCGAGACGGCTGACGAGCGCGACGACGGCCGCGCCGACGGGACACGTGGTCCCGCGACACGACCGGCCGCGACACGCCGGACCGCCAGGGTGGTCCGGCACCGCCCAGACACAGATCCGACTACGAGCTTTTTAACCGCAACAACTTTAATATACGCTATTGGAGCTGGAATTACCGCGGCTGCTGGCACCAGACTTGCCCTCCAATTGATCCTCGTTTAAAGGTTTTAAAGTGTTCTCATTCCGATTACGGGGCCTCGGATGAGTCCCGTATCGTTATTTTTCGTCACTACCTCCCCGTTCCGGGAGTGGGTAATTTGCGCGCCTGCTGCCTTCCTTGGATGTGGTAGCCGTTTCTCAGGCTCCCTCTCCGGAATCGAACCCTGATTCCCCGTTACCCGTTACCACCACGGTAGGCATGGAACCTACCGTCGACAGTTGATAAGGCAGACATTTGAAAGATGCGTCGCCGGTACGGAGACCGTGCGATCAGCTCGAAGTTATTCAGAGTCACCAGGTCTTTGCGCGGGCCGCGATCGGGACGCGCACGAAGCGCGCCGCGACGGGCCGGTTTTGATCTAATAAAAGCGTTCCTCCCGCACGCGACACCCGAGGGCGCCGCGACGGTCGGAACTCTGTCGGCATGTATTAGCTCTAGAATTACCACAGTTATCCAAGTAACTTGGGTACGATCTAAGGAACCACAACTGATTTAATGAGCCTTTCGCGGTTTCACCTTAATGCGGCTTGCACTGAGACATGCATGGCTTAATCTTTGAGACAAGCATATGACTACTGGCAGGATCAACCAGGGATCTCGGTTTTACAACAACTGCGCCCCGTGTGACGCGCGCGCTGACGCACGACGCGACACCCGGGACGCGTGCTTCCGAGCGCCGGTCCGCCCGGGGGCGGGCCGACGCCGAGGGCGGTCGCACGACAGCGAGACCGCTGGGGTCCCGGCGTGCGACCGACCGCGGTTCGTGTGAGAATACGAGGGCCCGACGGGAGCGCTGTGGACACGCGCGGGCACCCGACCCGACCGCAATCGCCGCGGCCGTGATGGCGTTGGCTAGAGCGGCCGACTTGTGGCGGGCGCCACACGCGATACGCACCCGTCGCAACGTAACTCGCGTTGACGAGAGTTGAGGGAGACCGGCGGACCGCCGTCCTGTGCGGACGGCACCCGCCGGAATCGCCTCTCTCGCCCGTTTTGTAAAGGTCCCCAGCCGAGATCGTGGGGGAAGCCGGGACGCGACGCGAAGTCCGTCGTCCCGGGGCTTCGCCCCGGCGACCGCCGGGCACGGCGACGATGGCCGGCCGCGGCGGGAATGTTCTGGCGTCGAGAGTTCGTATCTTGCGAAACGGTAACGGGAGTCGTCATCGGTTGAGCGATGTGTGTCGCGCTGCCGACCCACCGGTAGGAGGGCCCGCAGCGCCAGTCGAGGTTTGCCACTCGGCGTGCGAGATGGGTCGGTCGCCGAAACGTGGACGGATACCAACTCGGCGCCGATGCCGGGCACGCCCTCGCCAAGAACTGGCGGGGCGAGAACGGCACGGCTGAGTTGGACGCGTCGGCTTCGGCGTCGCCCGTGGCTTTGCTGTCGTGTACCGTGATCGGTGATCCGACGGCCGGCTGATCGCCGACCGACCGACCGGCCGCTCACAAATATACAAAAACTCGGGTCCAACCGTCCGCCATGCAAAACCGCACGTGCGTAGCGGTCATCGCGCCGACACGCGGTCCACGCGTCCATGACGGTGCGTAGCGGTGTTCCGGGTACTCGTGTCGACGCGCGTAGCGGCGTGCCGAGGTCGGACCGTAAACTGAAAAAATGTCGAAAACCCTACGACCGATATCACTTTCGGATAGGTTTAGACGATTCCGACGAGAATACCTCTGAGGTTCGTCGACGTAAAAACAACCGGTAACGAGTTATTCCGCTGGCAACGAAAAGAAGTTAAAAATTCGATTTCGACGTCGGCCGAACTCGAAACGCCCGGGATGCCGGTACGTGACCTACCCCGACACCGCGGACTAACGCGTTACTCGATCCTAGAAAATTTTTTTTTTCCAAATCTAAACCCGTCGCGACGGCCGTACCCGCCGCGGCACCGGTACGGACGACGACCGCCGTGCCCGGACCGCGGAGGTCGGACTCGGGGAAAAAAAAAAATTTTCAATCTCGACGCGACCGCCGTGACCGACGCGTACGACGCGTACCCGGACCGTAGGTCAGCGTCCGGAGAGCCGCGGGAAAAAAAAAATTTCGACACGGCAGAGGTGCCGCGCTCCGCCGGCGACGCGATACGGGCACAGGGCAAGCGCCACGGTCGGTCCGCGGTCTCCGGGTGACTTACGGGGAAAATGAAATTTCACCGCCTACGCCCCCGTGCGCCGAGGGTTACCGGGGACCGGACGACCGCTCCGCCGGGGCCGCGGTCGGGGTCCCGGGGAAAAAAAAAATAATTTTTAAACTCGACGCGACCGCCGCGACCGACGCGTACGACGCGTGCCTACACCGACCGTGGGCGCCCGGATCGCCGGAGGAGGAAAAAAATTTTCGACCCGGCCGAGGGGCAGCGCTCCGCGGGCGACCGCCGGGGGTACCGGGCGACCCGCGGAGAAAATCAGATTTCGCCGTCAGCGTGCCGTGCCCGACGGGGAACCGGCGAACCGACGACCGCACCGCCGGGTCGGAGAAAAAAAAAAAAAAATTATTTTTCATCCCGAGTCCGCGCGGTCGACCGACGCGAACGACGCGTGCCGCGACCCACGGCGGGCGTCCGGAGCGCAGGTGGAGAAAAAAAATTTTTCGGCCCGTCCGGGCGACGACGGCACGGCGCTCGCCGGTCGCGGTTCCCGCGGGAAACTTCGCCGGGGACGACGTCTCACGGTCCCCGCGGCTGACCCGGCGCCGGCGAACCCAACACCCGGCGGACCTTAGCGGTCCTAAGAGCGCGCCCCGTAGACGTGGTGCGTAGCGGTACGCACCAAATACTCACGCCGTGCGTAGTGGTGCCGCAACTCCCTCACTGTCCTTATCCTTTTCCCGGGCACGGGCGACCCCGAGTACCGGGACCCCTCGGGAGCCGGCCGACGCGTACGGTCCGCGGTCCCCGGGCCCGCTACCCGGCGGGATCCGATTCCGCCGCCTACGCCCCCGTGCGCCGAGTGTTACCGGGGACCGGACGACCGCTCCGCCGGGGCCGCGGTCGGGGTCCCGGGGAAAAAAAAAATAATTTTTAAACTCGACGCGACCGCCGCGACCGACGCGTACGACGCGTGCCTACACCGACCGTGGGCGCCCGGATCGCCGGAGGAGGAAAAAAATTTTCGACCCGGCCGAGGGGCAGCGCTCCGCGGGCGACCGCCGGGGTACCGGGCGACCCGCGGAGAAAATCAGATTTCGCCGTCAGCGTGCCGTGCCCGACGGGGAACCGGCGAACCGACGACCGCACCGCCGGGTCGGAGAAAAAAAAAAAAAATTATTTTTCATCCCGAGTCCGCGCGGTCGACCGACGCGAACGACGCGTGCCGCGACCCACGGCGGGCGTCCGGAGCGCAGGTGGAGAAAAAAAATTTTTCGGCCCGTCCGGGCGACGACGGCACGGCGCTCGCCGGTCGCGGTTCCCGCGGGAAACTTCGCCGGGGACGACGTCTCACGGTCCCCGCGGCTGACCCGGCGCCGGCGAACCCAACACCCGGCGGACCTTAGCGGTCCTAAGAGCGCGCCCCGTAGACGTGGTGCGTAGCGGTACGCACCAAATACTCACGCCGTGCGTAGTGGTGCCGCAACTCCCTCACTGTCCTTATCCTTTTCCCGGGCACGGGCGACCCCGAGTACCGGGACCCCTCGGGAGCCGGCCGACGCGTACGGTCCGCGGTCCCCGGGCCCGCTACCCGGCGGGATCCGATTCCGCCGCCTACGCCCCCGTGCGCCGAGTGTTACCGGGGACCGGACGACCGCTCCGCCGGGGCCGCGGTCGGGGTCCCGGGGAAAAAAAAAATAATTTTTAAACTCGACGCGACCGCCGCGACCGACGCGTACGACGCGTGCCTACACCGACCGTGGGCGCCCGGATCGCCGGAGGAGGAAAAAAATTTTCGACCCGGCCGAGGGGCAGCGCTCCGCGGGCGACCGCCGGGGTACCGGGCGACCCGCGGAGAAAATCAGATTTCGCCGTCAGCGTGCCGTGCCCGACGGGGAACCGGCGAACCGACGACCGCACCGCCGGGTCGGAGAAAAAAAAAAAAAATTATTTTTCATCCCGAGTCCGCGCGGTCGACCGACGCGAACGACGCGTGCCGCGACCCACGGCGGGCGTCCGGAGCGCAGGTGGAGAAAAAAAATTTTTCGGCCCGTCCGGGCGACGACGGCACGGCGCTCGCCGGTCGCGGTTCCCGCGGGAAACTTCGCCGGGGACGACGTCTCACGGTCCCCGCGGCTGACCCGGCGCCGGCGAACCCAACACCCGGCGGACCTTAGCGGTCCTAAGAGCGCGCCCCGTAGACGTGGTGCGTAGCGGTACGCACCAAATACTCACGCCGTGCGTAGTGGTGCCGCAACTCCCTCACTGTCCTTATCCTTTTCCCGGGCACGGGCGACCCCGAGTACCGGGACCCCTCGGGAGCCGGCCGACGCGTACGGTCCGCGGTCCCCGGGCCCGCTACCCGGCGGGATCCGATTCCGCCGCCTACGCCCCCGTGCGCCGAGTGTTACCGGGGACCGGACGACCGCTCCGCCGGGGCCGCGGTCGGGGTCCCGGGGAAAAAAAAAATAATTTTTAAACTCGACGCGACCGCCGCGACCGACGCGTACGACGCGTGCCTACACCGACCGTGGGCGCCCGGATCGCCGGAGGAGGAAAAAAATTTTCGACCCGGCCGAGGGGCAGCGCTCCGCGGGCGACCGCCGGGGTACCGGGCGACCCGCGGAGAAAATCAGATTTCGCCGTCAGCGTGCCGTGCCCGACGGGGAACCGGCGAACCGACGACCGCACCGCCGGGTCGGAGAAAAAAAAAAAAAAATTATTTTTCATCCCGAGTCCGCGCGGTCGACCGACGCGAACGACGCGTGCCGCGACCCACGGCGGGCGTCCGGAGCGCAGGTGGAGAAAAAAAATTTTTCGGCCCGTCCGGGCGACGACGGCACGGCGCTCGCCGGTCGCGGTTCCCGCGGGAAACTTCGCCGGGGACGACGTCTCACGGTCCCCGCGGCTGACCCGGCGCCGGCGAACCCAACACCCGGCGGACCTTAGCGGTCCTAAGAGCGCGCCCCGTAGACGTGGTGCGTAGCGGTACGCACCAAATACTCACGCCGTGCGTAGTGGTGCCGCAACTCCCTCACTGTCCTTATCCTTTTCCCGGGCACGGGCGACCCCGAGTACCGGGACCCCTCGGGAGCCGGCCGACGCGTACGGTCCGCGGTCCCCGGGCCCGCTACCCGGCGGGATCCGATTCCGCCGCCTACGCCCCCGTGCGCCGAGTGTTACCGGGGACCGGACGACCGCTCCGCCGGGGCCGCGGTCGGGGTCCCGGGGAAAAAAAAAATAATTTTTAAACTCGACGCGACCGCCGCGACCGACGCGTACGACGCGTGCCTACACCGACCGTGGGCGCCCGGATCGCCGGAGGAGGAAAAAAATTTTCGACCCGGCCGAGGGGCAGCGCTCCGCGGGCGACCGCCGGGGTACCGGGCGACCCGCGGAGAAAATCAGATTTCGCCGTCAGCGTGCCGTGCCCGACGGGGAACCGGCGAACCGACGACCGCACCGCCGGGTCGGAGAAAAAAAAAAAAAATTATTTTTCATCCCGAGTCCGCGCGGTCGACCGACGCGTACGACGTCTTCTGCGACTGACTGTAGGTTTCCGGAGCGCAGGAGAAGAAAAAATATTTTTCGACCCGGCAGAGGGGCAGCGCTCCGCGGGCGACGCGATTCGGCCACCGGGGAAACGCGACGGTCGGTCCGCGGTCTCCGGGTGACTTACGGGTAAACTGAAATTTCGCCGCCTACGCCCGGTACGCCGAGCGATAACGGGGACGCGACGACCTCGCCGCCCGGTCCGCGGTCGGTGTCGGGGGAAAAAAAAAAAAATTTTAAATCTCGACACAACCGCCTTGACAGACGCGTACGACTCGTACCCGGACCGAAGGTGAGCGTCCGGGGCGCCGGAGGAGAAATAAAATTTTCGACCCACCCGGCCGAGGGCCCGCTTATCAGCGGGCGACGCCGGACGACCGCCGGGGTACCGGGCGACCCGCAGGAAAATTAGATTTCGCTGACCCGGTACCGTACCCGACTGGGAACCGACGACCGCTGCGCACGGGGCCGCAGTCGGACTCGGAGAAAAAAAAAAATTATTTTTCATCCCGAGTCCGCCGGGC
>NW_026869996.1:7217968-7222968 GCF_020882245.1 Rhopalosiphum padi | reverse complement strand
TTGGTCCGTGTTTCAAGACGGGTCGGAAAGTAGCCCGAAACTCGTCGCCGACCGACGGGACCCCGCCTGCGACGGGGCCGCGTCGACGGTTCTTGCCGTCGGGCGAGCCGACCAGGAGCACCGGGGTTCGGCGCGAACGGTCACGCCGAGACGCGACCGCCGCGACGAACCGCCACCCGGGCCCTTCGGCCGGCGCCCAACGAGTCGCGACGTCCGCTAACCGAGCGAAAGATCCGGCCGGCGGTTAGACCGACCGTGAATTCGCCCGGCGGGGACTCGCGGGCTCTGTCCGTTTACACCCGAACGGTTTCACGTTCTTATGAACTCTCTCTTCAAAGTTCTTTTCAACTTTCCCTCACGGTACTTGTCCACTATCGGTCTCGTGGCCGTATTTAGCCTTAGATGGAGTTTACCACCCGCTTCGGGCTGCACTCTCAAGCAACCCGACTCGAAGGCGCGGTCCGATCCCGGAACGCTGTGACGGCCTCTACTGGCCTGGCACCATCTGCGGGCCATGGCCCCGTTCAAGGGAGACTTGGACCGTCACGTGCGCCCCGGCAACGAGGCCGGCCCGTACGCCACAACTCCCATACGTGCCGCGACACAAAAGTGCGCGGCGGGATTCGGCGATGGGCTTTTCCCTGTTCGCTCGCCGCTACTGGGGGAATCACGGTTGTTTTCTTTTCCTCCGCTTATTAATATGCTTAAATCCGGCGGGTAGTCCCGCCTGATCTGAGGTCGGAACGTATCGGTGTGTTTGTGTTTTTTTTCTTAACACGGCAGCCTGCGGTCCGCGCTCCGTCCGTACGGCGACCGTCCGCGTCCGCTTCTCGGAAGCCGGAGAGGTGTCTCTAGGACTCTCAGCCGACCCGGCCGCGCTCTCGCGCGGCGGGCGGACGGGGACGTGCCGTTTTACGGCGCGAGAACCCGTGACTGTTTGCCGTCACAACTTGGGCGGACGACCGGAGGCGGGCGCCGTCGCCGTCGCCGCGAGGCAGACGGCGGGGCGTCGTTCCCCGGTCGAACCGCCAATCTCGCGCAGCCGGAGCGGCCGACGGTCTCCCGTCGGACGCCTGCCGGCGGCGCATCGGTCTGGCCGAGTATCCGGTATACGACCCTCAGACAGGCGTGGCCCGGGACCCGCGGGTCACCGAGGCCGCAATGTGCGTTCGACTGGTCGATGTTCGTATAACCTGCGGATTACACGACGACGCGCAGATAGCTGCGGTCTTCATCGATCCACGAGCCAAGTGATCCGCCGTTCGGGGTCGGGTGTTTTTTTTTTTGTTTGTCGACGAAATTTCTGCGCCACGCGTGCGCGCGGCGCAAGGTCTTTCGACGGTAACCATCTTTCGGTCGACGCTTGGTCGGGGGTCGCGGCGCGCGGGCGGTCGGCGAGCTAGTCGCGAGCGCACGCGGCCACGGGGTCGGATTAGGCGCGCGCGAGACCGGCGTGGGACGCCGGTGCCGCGGGCCCGTCTCTAATGATCCTTCCGCAGGTTCACCTACGGAAACCTTGTTACGACTTTTACTTCCTCTAAACGGCCGAGTTCGGTCATCTTCCCGGTCGCGCGACGACCCAGCCCCCGAGGGGGCCGAATAACGCGCGTCCAGTCCGAAGACCTCACTGCGGTCGTTCAATCGGTAGTAGCGACGGGCGGTGTGTACAAAGGGCAGGGACGTAATCAACGCGAGCTGATGACTCGCGCTTACTGGGAATTCCTCGTTCACGTGGAAAAATTGCAAGCCACGATCCCTAAGCACGAAGGAGGTTCAGCGGGTTACCCGGAAGCCTGTCGGCCCAGGAATGTTAACACACGCTGATTCCTTCAGTGTAGCGCGCGTGCGGCCCAGAACATCTAAGGGCATCACAGACCTGTTATCGCTCAGTCTCGTGCGGCTATTTTCGTCCGCCGCCTGTCCCTCTAAGAAGAGTTTAAGCTCCTGGGAGCCGGCGGTAGCCCTAGTAACGTATCGTGATCCGCCGGCGACGGCCGCGAACACGGCGCGCTTCACCGCGGAGCCCGACGCACGACTGACGCGCGCCGACCAGAGGTTGCCCCCCGGCCGACACACGCCCGCCGCACGCAGGGACGCGGATGGCGCGGCCGCGCCCGACGACCGCCGTGGACGACGGGCGAACGCGTTCGGGGATACCGGGCCGAGCCGACGGAGACGCGAACACGGACGGCCGAAACCGCCCGCGCCGCGCCCACCGCCGACCCGGGTTTACCCGCCTAGTTAGCAGGACAGAGTCTCGTTCGTTATCGGAATTAACCAGACAGATCGCTCCACCAACTAAGAACGGCCATGCACCACCACCCACCGAATCAAGAAAGAGCTCTCAATCTGTCAATCTTTCCGGTGTCCGGGCCTGGTGAGGTTTCCCGTGTTGAGTCAAATTAAGCCGCAGGCTCCACTCCTGGTGGTGCCCTTCCGTCAATTCCTTTAAGTTTCAACTTTGCAATCATACTTCCCCCGGAACCGAAAAGCTTCGGTTTCCCGGAAGCTGCCCGCCGGGTCGTTAATGAAACGCCGGCGGATCGCTAGCTGGCATCGTTTACAGTTAGAACTAGGGCGGTATCTGATCGCCTTCGAACCTCTAACTTTCGTTCTTGATCATACGAGAACGTACTTGGCAAATGCTTTCGCGTCAGTTCGTCTCGAGACGATCCAAGAATTTCACCTCTAACGTCTCGGTACGAATGCCCCCGCCCGTCTCTGTTGATCATTACCTCCGGTCCCGAAAACCGGCCCGGCGGGACGCGCGGGCGACTGGCGCCCGCGGCCCGGCGGCCCGCGCACGGAAACGCCCCGGAGGGCGATTTCGCGCGCCCGCGAAGGGCGGAGATGCGCGGGACCGAGGTCTTGTTCCATTATTCCATGCGACCAGTATTCAGGGCCTTTTGACGAGACGGCCGTGAAGCCGCCCCGCCAGATTTGAGCCTGCTTTGAGCACTCTAATTTGTTCAAAGTAAACGTGTCGGCCCGCCGACGGCACTCGGTGAAGAGCACCGCGCAGCAAGATTGGAGTAGGCGGCCGCCGTCGTCGAACCCCGACGGCCAAGCGACGCGTGGCCGCGTGGCGCGCCGGAAGCACGAGACACGTGTCCGCCTGCCGACAATACGTCCGGCCGACGTGCCGGTAACTAACACCCCGAGACGGCTGACGAGCGCGACGACGGCCGCGCCGACGGGACACGTGGTCCCGCGACACGACCGGCCGCGACACGCCGGACCGCCAGGGTGGTCCGGCACCGCCCAGACACAGATCCGACTACGAGCTTTTTAACCGCAACAACTTTAATATACGCTATTGGAGCTGGAATTACCGCGGCTGCTGGCACCAGACTTGCCCTCCAATTGATCCTCGTTTAAAGGTTTTAAAGTGTTCTCATTCCGATTACGGGGCCTCGGATGAGTCCCGTATCGTTATTTTTCGTCACTACCTCCCCGTTCCGGGAGTGGGTAATTTGCGCGCCTGCTGCCTTCCTTGGATGTGGTAGCCGTTTCTCAGGCTCCCTCTCCGGAATCGAACCCTGATTCCCCGTTACCCGTTACCACCACGGTAGGCATGGAACCTACCGTCGACAGTTGATAAGGCAGACATTTGAAAGATGCGTCGCCGGTACGGAGACCGTGCGATCAGCTCGAAGTTATTCAGAGTCACCAGGTCTTTGCGCGGGCCGCGATCGGGACGCGCACGAAGCGCGCCGCGACGGGCCGGTTTTGATCTAATAAAAGCGTTCCTCCCGCACGCGACACCCGAGGGCGCCGCGACGGTCGGAACTCTGTCGGCATGTATTAGCTCTAGAATTACCACAGTTATCCAAGTAACTTGGGTACGATCTAAGGAACCACAACTGATTTAATGAGCCTTTCGCGGTTTCACCTTAATGCGGCTTGCACTGAGACATGCATGGCTTAATCTTTGAGACAAGCATATGACTACTGGCAGGATCAACCAGGGATCTCGGTTTTACAACAACTGCGCCCCGTGTGACGCGCGCGCTGACGCACGACGCGACACCCGGGACGCGTGCTTCCGAGCGCCGGTCCGCCCGGGGGCGGGCCGACGCCGAGGGCGGTCGCACGACAGCGAGACCGCTGGGGTCCCGGCGTGCGACCGACCGCGGTTCGTGTGAGAATACGAGGGCCCGACGGGAGCGCTGTGGACACGCGCGGGCACCCGACCCGACCGCAATCGCCGCGGCCGTGATGGCGTTGGCTAGAGCGGCCGACTTGTGGCGGGCGCCACACGCGATACGCACCCGTCGCAACGTAACTCGCGTTGACGAGAGTTGAGGGAGACCGGCGGACCGCCGTCCTGTGCGGACGGCACCCGCCGGAATCGCCTCTCTCGCCCGTTTTGTAAAGGTCCCCAGCCGAGATCGTGGGGGAAGCCGGGACGCGACGCGAAGTCCGTCGTCCCGGGGCTTCGCCCCGGCGACCGCCGGGCACGGCGACGATGGCCGGCCGCGGCGGGAATGTTCTGGCGTCGAGAGTTCGTATCTTGCGAAACGGTAACGGGAGTCGTCATCGGTTGAGCGATGTGTGTCGCGCTGCCGACCCACCGGTAGGAGGGCCCGCAGCGCCAGTCGAGGTTTGCCACTCGGCGTGCGAGATGGGTCGGTCGCCGAAACGTGGACGGATACCAACTCGGCGCCGATGCCGGGCACGCCCTCGCCAAGAACTGGCGGGGCGAGAACGGCACGGCTGAGTTGGACGCGTCGGCTTCGGCGTCGCCCGTGGCTTTGCTGTCGTGTACCGTGATCGGTGATCCGACGGCCGGCTGATCGCCGACCGACCGACCGGCCGCTCACAAATATACAAAAACTCGGGTCCAACCGTCCGCCATGCAAAACCGCACGTGCGTAGCGGTCATCGCGCCGACACGCGGTCCACGCGTCCATGACGGTGCGTAGCGGTGTTCCGGGTACTCGTGTCGACGCGCGTAGCGGCGTGCCGAGGTCGGACCGTAAACTGAAAAAATGTCGAAA
>NW_026869996.1:7180786-7217468 GCF_020882245.1 Rhopalosiphum padi | reverse complement strand
TAATAACCAATGAAACTTCTTAATACCTCCAAAGCAAAGTCTCAATATTCATTAAAATTCTGTTAAACTCCATCATACAACAAAAATCCTCCAAAGCAAAGTCTCAATACTCATTAAAAATCCATTGAATTCTTTAAAATCCCTCAAAATTCCTCAATAATTCCATTTTAAAGCAGTGAAAATTATTATAACTGAAAAAACCCGTGGAATTCTTTAATAACCCATGAAACTTCTTAATACCTACAAAGCAAAGTCCATAATTCATTAAAATTCTGTTAAACTCCATCATACTACACATATCCTCCAAAGCAAAGTCTCAATACTCATTAAAAATCCATTGAATTCTTTAAAATCCCTCAAAACTCCTCAATAATTCCATTATAAAGCAGTGAAAATTATTAAAACACTGAAAAACACGTGGAATTCGTTAATAACCCATGTAACTTCTTAATACCAACAATGCAAAGTCACAATATTCATTAAAATTCTGTTAAACTCCATCATACTACAAAAATCCTCCAAAGCAAAGTCTCAATACTCAATAAAAATCCATAGAATTCTCTAAAATCCCTCAAAACTCTTCAATAATACCATTATAAAGCAGTGAAAACTATTAAAACTCTGAAAAATCACGTGGAATTCGTTAATAATCCATGAAACTTCTTAATACCTACAAAGCAAAGTCTCAATACTCATTAAAAATCCATTGAATTCTTTAAAATCCCTCAAAACTCCTCAATAATTCCATTTTAAAAGCAGTGAAAATTATTAAAACTGAAAAAAACCCGTGGAATTCTTTAATAACCCATGAAACTTCTTAATACCTCCAAAGCAAAGTCTCAATACTCAATAAAAATCCATAGAATTCTCTATAAATTCTCAAAACTCCTCAATAATTCCATTTTAAAGCAGTGAAAATTATTAAAACTGAAAAAACCCGTGGAATTCTTTAATAACCCATGAAACTTCTTAATACCTACAAAGCAAAGTCTCAATATTCATTAAAATTCCAATAAAACTCCATCATACTACACAAATTCTCCAAAGCAGAGTCTCAATACTCATTAAAAATCCATTGAATTCTTTAAAATCCCTCAAAACTCCTCAATAATTCCATTATAAAGCAGTGAAAACTATTAAAACTCTGAAAAATCACGTGGAATTCGTTAATAACCCATGAAACTTCTTAATACCTCCAAAGCAAAGTCTCAATATTCATTAAAATTCTGTTAAACTCCATCATACAACAAAAATCCTCCAAAGCAAAGTCTCAATACTCATTAAAAATCCATTGAATTCTTTAAAATCCCTCAAAACTCCCCAATAATTCCATTTTAAAGCAGTGAAAATTATTAAAACTGAAAAAAACCCGTGGAATTCTTTAATAACCCATGAAACTTCTTAATACCTACAAAGCAAAGTCCATAATTCATTAAAATTCTGTTAAACTCCATCATACTACACATATCCTCCAAAGCAAAGTCTCAATACTCATTAAAAATCCATTGAATTCTTTAAAATCCCTCAAAACTCCTCAATAATTCCATTATAAAGCAGTGAAAATTATTAAAACACTGAAAAAAACGTGGAATTCGTTAATAACCCATGAAACTTCTTAATACCTCCAAAGCAAAGTCTCAATATTCATTAAAATTCCAATAAACTCCATCATACTACACAAATTCTCCAAAGCAGAGTCTCAATACTCATTAAAAATCCATTGAATTCTTTAAAATCCCTCAAAACTCCTCAATAATTCCATTATAAAGCAGTGAAAACTATTAAAACTCTGAAAAATCACGTGGAATTCGTTAATAACCCATGAAACTTCTTAATACCTCCAAAGCAAAGTCTCAATATTCATTAAAATTCTGTTAAACTCCATCATACAACAAAAATCCTCCAAAGCAAAGTCTCAATACTCAATAAAAATCCATTGAATTCTTTAAAATCCCTCAAAACTCCCCAATAATTCCATTTTAAAGCAGTGAAAATTATTAAAACTGAAAAAACCCGTGGAATTCTTTAATAACCCATGAAACTTCTTAATACCAACAATGCAAAGTCTCAATATTCATTAAAATTCCGTTAAACTCCGTCATACTACAAAAATCCTCCAAAGCAAATTCTCAATACTCATTTAAAATCCATTGAATTCTTTAAAATCCCTCAAAACTCCTCAATAATTCCATTATAAAGCAGTGAAAATTATAAAAACACTGAAAAAAAACCCGTGGAATTCTTTAATAACCCATGAAACTTCTTAATACCTACAAAGCAAAGTCTCAATATTCATTAAAATTCTGTTAAACTCCATCATACTACAAAAATCCTCCAAAGCAAAGTCTCAATACTCATTAAAAATCCATTGAATTCTTTAAAATCCCTCAAAACTCCTCAATAATTCCATTATAAAGCAGTGAAAACTATTAAAACTCTGAAAAATCACGTGGAATTCGTTAATAACCCATGAAACTTCTTAATACCTCCAAAGCAAAGTCTCAATATTCATTAAAATTCTGTTAAACTCCATCATACAACAAAAATCCTCCAAAGCAAAGTCTCAATACTCATTAAAAATCCATTGAATTCTTTAAAATCCCTCAAAACTCCCCAATAATTCCATTTTAAAGCAGTGAAAATTATTAAAACTGAAAAAACCCGTGGAATTCTTTAATAACCCATGAAACTTCTTAATACCTACAAAGCAAAGTCCATAATTCATTAAAATTCTGTTAAACTCCATCATACTACACATATCCTCCAAAGCAAAGTCTCAATACTCATTAAAAATCCATTGAATTCTTTAAAATCCCTCAAAACTCCTCAATAATTCCATTATAAAGCAGTGAAAATTATTAAAACACTGAAAAAAACGTGGAATTCGTTAATAACCCATGAAACTTCTTAATACCTCCAAAGCAAAGTCTCAATATTCATTAAAATTCCAATCAACTCCATCATACTACACAAATTCTCCAAAGCAGAGTCTCAATACTCATTAAAAATCCATTGAATTCTTTAAAATCCCTCAAAACTCCTCAATAATTCCATTATAAAGCAGTGAAAACTATTAAAACTCTGAAAAATCACGTGGAATTCGTTAATAACCCATGAAACTTCTTAATACCTCCAAAGCAAAGTCTCAATATTCATTAAAATTCTGTTAAACTCCATCATACAACAAAAATCCTCCAAAGCAAAGTCTCAATACTCAATAAAAATCCATTGAATTCTTTAAAATCCCTCAAAACTCCCCAATAATTCCATTTTAAAGCAGTGAAAATTATTAAAACTGAAAAAACCCGTGGAATTCTTTAATAACCCATGAAACTTCTTAATACCTACAAAGCAAAGTCCATAATTCATTAAAATTCTGTTAAACTCCATCATACTACACATATCCTCCAAAGCAAAGTCTCAATACTCATTAAAAATCCATTGAATTCTTTAAAATCCCTCAAAACTCCTCAATAATTCCATTATAAAGCAGTGGAAATTATTAAAACTCTGAAAAACCCCGTGGAATTCTTTAATAATCCTTGAAACTTCTTAAAACCTCCAAAGCAAAGTCAATATTCATTAAAATTCTGTTAAACTCCATCATACTACACAAATCCTCCAAAGCAAAGTCTCAATACTCATTAAAAATCCATTGAATTCTTTAAAATCCCTCAAAACTCCTCAATAATTCCATTATAAAGCAGTGAAAATTATTAAAACACTGAAAAACACGTGGAATTCGTTAATAACCCATGTAACTTCTTAATACCTACAAAGCAAAGTCTCAATATTCAATAAAATTCCGTTAAACTCCATCATACTACACAAATCCTCCAAAGCAAAGTCTCAATACTCATTAAAAATCCATTGAATTCTTTAAAATCCCTCAAAACTCCTCAATAATTCCATTATAAAGCAGTGGAAATTATTAAAACTCTGAAAAACCCCGTGGAATTCTTTAATAATCCTTGAAACTTCTTAAAACCTCCAAAGCAAAGTCTCAATATTCATTAAAATTCCGGTAAACTCCATCATACTACACAAATCCTCCAAAGCAAAGTCTCAATACTCAATAAAAATCCATAGAATTCTCTAAAATCCCTCAAAACTCTTAAATAATACCATTATAAAGCAGTGAAAACTATTAAAACTCTGAAAATCACGTGGAATTCGTTAATAATCCATGAAACTTCTTAATACCTACAAAGCAAAGTCTCAATACTCATTAAAAATCCATTGAATTCTTTAAAATCCCTCAAAACTCCTCAATAATTCCATTTTAAAGCAGTGAAAATTATTAAAACTGAAAAAACCGTGGAATTCTTTAATAACCCATGAAACTTCTTAATACCCTCCAAAGCAAAGTCTCAATACTCAATAAAAATCCATAGAATTCTCTATAAATTCTCAAAACTCCTCAATAATTCCATTTTAAAGCAGTGAAAATTATTAAAACTGAAAAAACCCGTGGAATTCTTTAATAACCCATGAAACTTCTTAATACCTACAAAGCAAAGTCTCAATATTCATTAAAATTCCAATAAACTCCATCATACTACACAAATTCTCCAAAGCAGAGTCTCAATACTCATTAAAAATCCATTGAATTCTTTAAAATCCCTCAAAACTCCTCAATAATTCCATTATAAAGCAGTGAAAACTATTAAAACTCTGAAAAATCACGTGGAATTCGTTAATAACCCATGAAACTTCTTAATACCTCCAAAGCAAAGTCTCAATATTCATTAAAATTCTGTTAAACTCCATCATACAACAAAAATCCTCCAAAGCAAAGTCTCAATACTCATTAAAAATCCATTGAATTCTTTAAAATCCCTCAAAACTCCCCAATAATTCCATTTTAAAGCAGTGAAAATTATTAAAACTGAAAAAAACCCGTGGAATTCTTTAATAACCCATGAAACTTCTTAATACCTACAAAGCAAAGTCCATAATTCATTAAAATTCTGTTAAACTCCATCATACTACACATATCCTCCAAAGCAAAGTCTCAATACTCATTAAAAATCCATTGAATTCTTTAAAATCCCCTCAAAACTCCTCAATAATTCCATTATAAAGCAGTGAAAATTATTAAAACACTGAAAAAAACGTGGAATTCGTTAATAACCCATGAAACTTCTTAATACCTCCAAAGCAAAGTCTCAATATTCATTAAAATTCCAATAAACTCCATCATACTACACAAATTCTCCAAAGCAGAGTCTCAATACTCATTAAAAATCCATTGAATTCTTTAAAATCCCTCAAAACTCCTCAATAATTCCATTATAAAGCAGTGAAAACTATTAAAACTCTGAAAAATCACGTGGAATTCGTTAATAACCCATGAAACTTCTTAATACCTCCAAAGCAAAGTCTCAATATTCATTAAAATTCTGTTAAACTCCATCATACAACAAAAATCCTCCAAAGCAAAGTCTCAATACTCATTAAAAATCCATTGAATTCTTTAAAAATCCCTCAAAATTCCTCAATAATTCCATTTTAAAGCAGTGAAAATTATTATAACTGAAAAAAACCCGTGGAATTCTTTAATAACCCATGAAACTTCTTAATACCTACAAAGCAAAGTCCATAATTCATTAAAATTCTGTTAAACTCCATCATACTACACATATCCTCCAAAGCAAAGTCTCAATACTCATTAAAAATCCATTGAATTCTTTAAAATCCCTCAAAACTCCTCAATAATTCCATTATAAAGCAGTGAAAATTATTAAAACACTGAAAAACACGTGGAATTCGTTAATAACCCATGTAACTTCTTAATACCAACAATGCAAAGTCACAATATTCATTAAAATTCTGTTAAACTCCATCATACTACAAAAATCCTCCAAAGCAAAGTCTCAATACTCAATAAAAATCCATAGAATTCTCTAAAATCCCTCAAAACTCTTCAATAATACCATTATAAAGCAGTGAAAACTATTAAAACTCTGAAAAATCACGTGGAATTCGTTAATAATCCATGAAACTTCTTAATACCTACAAAGCAAAGTCTCAATACTCATTAAAAATCCATTGAATTCTTTAAAATCCCTCAAAACTCCTCAATAATTCCATTTTAAAGCAGTGAAAATTATTAAAACTGAAAAAACCCGTGGAATTCTTTAATAACCCATGAAACTTCTTAATACCTCCAAAGCAAAGTCTCAATACTCAATAAAAATCCATAGAATTCTCTATAAATTCTCAAAACTCCTCAATAATTCCATTTTAAAGCAGTGAAAATTATTAAAACTGAAAAAACCCGTGGAATTCTTTAATAACCCATGAAACTTCTTAATACCTACAAAGCAAAGTCTCAATATTCATTAAAATTCCAATAAACTCCATCATACTACACAAATTCTCCAAAGCAGAGTCTCAATACTCATTAAAAATCCATTGAATTCTTTAAAATCCCTCAAAACTCCTCAATAATTCCATTATAAAGCAGTGAAAACTATTAAAACTCTGAAAAATCACGTGGAATTCGTTAATAACCCATGAAACTTCTTAATACCTCCAAAGCAAAGTCTCAATATTCATTAAAATTCTGTTAAACTCCATCATACAACAAAAATCCTCCAAAGCAAAGTCTCAATACTCATTAAAAATCCATTGAATTCTTTAAAATCCCTCAAAACTCCCCAATAATTCCATTTTAAAGCAGTGAAAATTATTAAAACTGAAAAAACCCGTGGAATTCTTTAATAACCCATGAAACTTCTTAATACCTACAAAGCAAAGTCCATAATTCATTAAAATTCTGTTAAACTCCATCATACTACACATATCCTCCAAAGCAAAGTCTCAATACTCATTAAAAATCCATTGAATTCTTTAAAATCCCTCAAAACTCCTCAATAATTCCATTATAAAGCAGTGAAAATTATTAAAACACTGAAAAAAACGTGGAATTCGTTAATAACCCATGAAACTTCTTAATACCTCCAAAGCAAAGTCTCAATATTCATTAAAATTCCAATAAACTCCATCATACTACACAAATTCTCCAAAGCAGAGTCTCAATACTCATTAAAAATCCATTGAATTCTTTAAAATCCCTCAAAACTCCTCAATAATTCCATTATAAAGCAGTGAAAACTATTAAAACTCTGAAAAATCACGTGGAATTCGTTAATAACCCATGAAACTTCTTAATACCTCCAAAGCAAAGTCTCAATATTCATTAAAATTCTGTTAAACTCCATCATACAACAAAAATCCTCCAAAGCAAAGTCTCAATACTCAATAAAAATCCATTGAATTCTTTAAAATCCCTCAAAACTCCCCAATAATTCCATTTTAAAGCAGTGAAAATTATTAAAACTGAAAAAACCCGTGGAATTCTTTAATAACCCATGAAACTTCTTAATACCAACAATGCAAAGTCTCAATATTCATTAAAATTCCGTTAAACTCCGTCATACTACAAAAATCCTCCAAAGCAAATTCTCAATACTCATTTAAAATCCATTGAATTCTTTAAAATCCCTCAAAACTCCTCAATAATTCCATTATAAAGCAGTGAAAATTATAAAAACACTGAAAAAACCCGTGGAATTCTTTAATAACCCATGAAACTTCTTAATACCTACAAAGCAAAGTCTCAATATTCAATAAAATTCCGTTAAACTCCATCATACTACACAAATCCTCCAAAGCAAAGTCTCAATACTCATTAAAAATCCATTGAATTCTTTAAAATCCCTCAAAACTCCTCAATAATTCCATTATAAAGCAGTGAAAATTATTAAAACACTGAAAAACACGTGGAATTCGTTAATAACCCATGTAACTTCTTAATACCAACAATGCAAAGTCTCAATATTCATTAAAATTCTGTTAAACTCCATCATACTACACAAATTCTCCAAAGCAGAGTCTCAATACTCATTAAAAATCCATTGAATTCTTTAAAATCCCTCAAAACTCCTCAATAATTCCATTATAAAGCAGTGAAAACTATTAAAACTCTGAAAAATCACGTGGAATTCGTTAATAACCCATGAAACTTCTTAATACCTCCAAAGCAAAGTCTCAATATTCATTAAAATTCTGTTAAACTCCATCATACAACAAAAATCCTCCAAAGCAAAGTCTCAATACTCAATAAAAATCCATTGAATTCTTTAAAATCCCTCAAAACTCCCCAATAATTCCATTTTAAAGCAGTGAAAATTATTAAAACTGAAAAAACCCGTGGAATTCTTTAATAACCCATGAAACTTCTTAATACCTACAAAGCAAAGTCCATAATTCATTAAAATTCTGTTAAACTCCATCATACTACACATATCCTCCAAAGCAAAGTCTCAATACTCATTAAAAATCCATTGAATTCTTTAAAATCCCTCAAAACTCCTCAATAATTCCATTATAAAGCAGTGGAAATTATTAAAACTCTGAAAAACCCCGTGGAATTCTTTAATAATCCTTGAAACTTCTTAAAACCTCCAAAGCAAAGTCAATATTCATTAAAATTCTGTTAAACTCCATCATACTACACAAATCCTCCAAAGCAAAGTCTCAATACTCATTAAAAATCCATTGAATTCTTTAAAATCCCTCAAAACTCCTCAATAATTCCATTATAAAGCAGTGAAAATTATTAAAACACTGAAAAACACGTGGAATTCGTTAATAACCCATGTAACTTCTTAATACCTACAAAGCAAAGTCTCAATATTCAATAAAATTCCGTTAAACTCCATCATACTACACAAATCCTCCAAAGCAAAGTCTCAATACTCATTAAAAATCCATTGAATTCTTTAAAATCCCTCAAAACTCCTCAATAATTCCATTATAAAGCAGTGGAAATTATTAAAACTCTGAAAAACCCCGTGGAATTCTTTAATAATCCTTGAAACTTCTTAAAACCTCCAAAGCAAAGTCTCAATATTCATTAAAATTCCGGTAAACTCCATCATACTACACAAATCCTCCAAAGCAAAGTCTCAATACTCAATAAAAATCCATAGAATTCTCTAAAATCCCTCAAAACTCTTAAATAATACCATTATAAAGCAGTGAAAACTATTAAAACTCTGAAAAATCACGTGGAATTCGTTAATAATCCATGAAACTTCTTAATACCTACAAAGCAAAGTCTCAATACTCATTAAAAATCCATTGAATTCTTTAAAATCCCTCAAAACTCCTCAATAATTCCATTTTAAAGCAGTGAAAATTATTAAAACTGAAAAAACCCGTGGAATTCTTTAATAACCCATGAAACTTCTTAATACCTCCAAAGCAAAGTCTCAATACTCAATAAAAATCCATAGAATTCTCTATAAATTCTCAAAACTCCTCAATAATTCCATTTTAAAGCAGTGAAAATTATTAAAACTGAAAAAACCCGTGGAATTCTTTAATAACCCATGAAACTTCTTAATACCTACAAAGCAAAGTCTCAATATTCATTAAAATTCCAATAAACTCCATCATACTACACAAATTCTCCAAAGCAGAGTCTCAATACTCATTAAAAATCCATTGAATTCTTTAAAATCCCTCAAAACTCCTCAATAATTCCATTATAAAGCAGTGAAAATTATTAAAACACTGAAAAAAACGTGGAATTCGTTAATAACCCATGAAACTTCTTAATACCTCCAAAGCAAAGTCTCAATATTCATTAAAATTCCAATAAACTCCATCATACAACAAAAATCCTCCAAAGCAAAGTCTCAATACTCAATAAAAATCCATTGAATTCTTTAAAATCCCTCAAAACTCCCCAATAATTCCATTTTAAAGCAGTGAAAATTATTAAAACTGAAAAAACCCGTGGAATTCTTTAATAACCCATGAAACTTCTTAATACCTACAAAGCAAAGTCCATAATTCATTAAAATTCTGTTAAACTCCATCATACTACACATATCCTCCAAAGCAAAGTCTCAATACTCATTAAAAATCCATTGAATTCTTTAAAATCCCTCAAAACTCCTCAATAATTCCATTATAAAGCAGTGAAAATTATTAAAACTGAAAAAACACGTGGAATTCGTTAATAACCCATGAATCTTCTTAATACCTCCAAAGCAAAGTCTCAATATTCATTAAAATTCCAATAAACTCCATCATACTACACAAATTCTCCAAAGCAGAGTCTCAATACTCATTAAAAATCCATTGAATTCTTTAAAATCCCTCAAAACTCCTCAATAATTCCATTATAAAGCAGTGAAAATTATTAAAACACTGAAAAACACGTGGAATTCGTTAATAACCCATGTAACTTCTTAATACCAACAATGCAAAGTCTCAATATTCATTAAAATTCTGTTAAACTCCATCATACTACAAAAATCCTCCAAAGCAAAGTCTCAATACTCATTAAAAATCCATTGAATTCTTTAAAATCCCTCAATACTCCTCAATTATTCCATTATAAAGCAGTGAAAATTATTAAAACACTGAAAAACACGTGGAATTCGTTAATAACCCATGTAACTTCTTAATACCTACAAAGCAAAGTCTCAATATTCAATAAAATTCCGTTAAACTCCATCATACTACACAAATCCTCCAAAGCAAAGTCTCAATACTCATTAAAAATCCATTGAATTCTTTAAAATCCCTCAAAACTCCTCAATAATTCCATTATAAAGCAGTGGAAATTATTAAAACTCTGAAAAACCCCGTGGAATTCTTTAATAATCCTTGAAACTTCTTAAAACCTCCAAAGCAAAGTCAATATTCATTAAAATTCTGTTAAACTCCATCATACTACACATATCCTCCAAAGCAAAGTCTCAATACTCATTAAAAATCCATTGAATTCTTTAAAATCCCTCAAAACTCCTCAATAATTCCATTATAAAGCAGTGAAAATTATTAAAACTGAAAAAACACGTGGAATTCGTTAATAACCCATGAATCTTCTTAATACCTCCAAAGCAAAGTCTCAATATTCATTAAAATTCCAATAAACTCCATCATACTACACAAATTCTCCAAAGCAGAGTCTCAATACTCATTAAAAATCCATTGAATTCTTTAAAATCCCTCAAAACTCCTCAATAATTCCATTATAAAGCAGTGAAAATTATTAAAACACTGAAAAACACGTGGAATTCGTTAATAACCCATGTAACTTCTTAATACCAACAATGCAAAGTCTCAATATTCATTAAAATTCTGTTAAACTCCATCATACTACAAAAATCCTCCAAAGCAAAGTCTCAATACTCATTAAAAATCCATTGAATTCTTTAAAATCCCTCAATACTCCTCAATTATTCCATTATAAAGCAGTGAAAATTATTAAAACACTGAAAAACACGTGGAATTCGTTAATAACCCATGTAACTTCTTAATACCAACAATGCAAAGTCTCAATATTCATTAAAATTCCGTTAAACTCCGTCATACTACAAAAATCCTCCAAAGCAAATTCTCAATACTCATTTAAAATCCATTGAATTCTTTAAAATCCCTCAAAACTCCTCAATAATTCCATTATAAAGCAGTGAAAATTATTAAAACACTGAAAAAAACCCGTGGAATTCTTTAATAACCCATGAAACTTCTTAATACCTACAAAGCAAAGTCTCAATATTCAATAAAATTCCGTTAAACTCCATCATACTACACAAATCCTCCAAAGCAAAGTCTCAATACTCATTAAAAATCCATTGAATTCTTTAAAATCCCTCAAAACTCCTCAATAATTCCATTATAAAGCAGTGGAAATTATTAAAACTCTGAAAAACCCCGTGGAATTCTTTAATAATCCTTGAAACTTCTTAAAACCACCAAAGCAAAGTCAATATTCATTAAAATTCCGGTAAACTCCATCATACTACACAAATCCTCCAAAGCAAAGTCTCAATACTCAATAAAAATCCATAGAATTCTCTAAAATCCCTCAAAACTCTTCAATAATACCATTATAAAGCAGTGAAAACTATTAAAACTCTAAAAAATCACGTGGAATTCGTTAATAACCCATGAAACTTCTTAATACCTCCAAAGCAAAGTCTCAATATTCATTAAAATTTCGTTAAACTCCATCATACTACAAAATTCCTCCAAAGAAAAGTCTAAATACTCATAAAAAATCCATTGAATTCCTTAAAATCCCTCAAAACTCCTCAATAATTCCATTATAAAGCAGTGAAAATTATTAAAACACTGAAAACCACGTGGAATTCGTTAATAACCCATGTAACTTCTTAATACCAACAATGCAAAGTCTCAATATTCATTAAAATTCTGTTAAACTCCATCATACTACAAAAATCCTCCAAAGCAAAGTCTCAATACTCATTAAAAATCCATTGAATTCTTTAAAATCCCTCAATACTCCTCAATTATTCCATTATAAAGCAGTGAAAATTATTAAAACACTGAAAAACACGTGGAATTCGTTAATAACCCATGTAACTTCTTAATACCAACAATGCAAAGTCTCAATATTCATTAAAATTCCGTTAAACTCCGTCATACTACAAAAATCCTCCAAAGCAAATTCTCAATACTCATTTAAAATCCATTGAATTCTTTAAAATCCCTCAAAACTCCTCAATAATTCCATTATAAAGCAGTGAAAATTATTAAAACACTGAAAAAAACCCGTGGAATTCTTTAATAACCCATGAAACTTCTTAATACCTACAAAGCAAAGTCTCAATATTCAATAAAATTCCGTTAAACTCCATCATACTACACAAATCCTCCAAAGCAAAGTCTCAATACTCATTAAAAATCCATTGAATTCTTTAAAATCCCTCAAAACTCCTCAATAATTCCATTATAAAGCAGTGGAAATTATTAAAACTCTGAAAAACCCCGTGGAATTCTTTAATAATCCTTGAAACTTCTTAAAACCTCCAAAGCAAAGTCAATATTCATTAAAATTCCGGTAAACTCCATCATACTACACAAATCCTCCAAAGCAAAGTCTCAATACTCAATAAAAATCCATAGAATTCTCTAAAATCCCTCAAAACTCTTCAATAATACCATTATAAAGCAGTGAAAACTATTAAAACTCTAAAAAATCACGTGGAATTTGTTAATAACCCATGAAACTTCTTAATACCTCCAAAGCAAAGTCTCAATATTCATTAAAATTTCGTTAAACTCCATCATACTACAAAATTCCTCCAAAGAAAAGTCTAAATACTCATAAAAAATCCATTGAATTCCTTAAAATCCCTCAAAACTCCTCAATAATTCCATTATAAAGCAGTGAAAATTATTAAAACTCTAAAACAAACACGTGGAATTCGTTAATAATCCATGAAACTTCTTAATACCTACAAAGCAAAGTCTCAATACTCATTAAAAATCCATTGAATTCTTTAAAATCCCTCAAAACTCCTCAATAATTCCATTATAAAGCAGTGAAAATTATTAAAACTGAAAAAACACGTGGAATTCGTTAATAACCCATGAATCTTCTTAATACCTCCAAAGCAAAGTCTCAATATTCATTAAAATTCCAATAAACTCCATCATACTACACAAATTCTCCAAAGCAGAGTCTCAATACTCATTAAAAATCCATTGAATTCTTTAAAATCCCTCAAAACTCCTCAATAATTCCATTATAAAGCAGTGAAAATTATTAAAACACTGAAAAACACGTGGAATTCGTTAATAACCCATGTAACTTCTTAATACCAACAATGCAAAGTCTCAATATTCATTAAAATTCTGTTAAACTCCATCATACTACAAAAATCCTCCAAAGCAAAGTCTCAATACTCATTAAAAATCCATTGAATTCTTTAAAATCCCTCAAAACTCCTCAATAATTCCATTATAAAGCAGTGAAAATTATTAAAACACTGAAAAACACGTGGAATTCGTTAATAACCCATGTAACTTCTTAATACCAACAATGCAAAGTCTCAATATTCATTAAAATTCTGTTAAACTCCATCATACTACAAAAATCCTCCAAAGAAAAGTCTAAATACTCATAAAAAATCCATTGAATTCCTTAAAATCCCTCAAAACTCCTCAATAATTCCATTATAAAGCAGTGAAAATTATTAAAACTCTAAAACAAACACGTGGAATTCGTTAATAATCCATGAAACTTCTTAATACCTACAAAGCAAAGTCTCAATACTCATTAAAAATCCATTGAATTCTTTAAAATCCCTCAAAACTCCTCAATAATTCCATTATAAAGCAGTGAAAATTATTAAAACTGAAAAAACACGTGGAATTCGTTAATAACCCATGAATCTTCTTAATACCTCCAAAGCAAAGTCTCAATATTCATTAAAATTCCAATAAACTCCATCATACTACACAAATTCTCCAAAGCAGAGTCTCAATACTCATTAAAAATCCATTGAATTCTTTAAAATCCCTCAAAACTCCTCAATAATTCCATTATAAAGCAGTGAAAACTATTAAAACTCTGAAAAATCACGTGGATTTCGTTAATAACCCATGAAACTTCTTAATACCTCCAAAGCAAAGTCTCAATATTCATTAAAATTCTGTTAAACTCCATCATACAACAAAAATCCTCCAAAACAAAGTCTCAATACTCATTAAAAATCCATTGAATTCTTTAAAATCCCTCAAAACTCCTCAATAATTCCATTTTAAAGCAGTGAAAATTATTAAAACTGAAAAAACCCGTGGAATTCTTTAATAACCCATGAAACTTCTTAATACCTACAAAGCAAAGTCCATAATTCATTAAAATTCTGTTAAACTCCATCATACTACACATATCCTCCAAAGCAAAGTCTCAATACTCATTAAAAATCCATTGAATTCTTTAAAATCCCTCAAAACTCCTCAATAATTCCATTATAAAGCAGTGAAAATTATTAAAACACTGAAAAACACGTGGAATTCGTTAATAACCCATGTAACTTCTTAATACCAACAATGCAAAGTCTCAATATTCATTAAAATTCTGTTAAACTCCATCATACTACAAAAATCCTCCAAAGCAAAGTCTCAATACTCATTAAAAATCCATTGAATTCTTTAAAATCCCTCAAAACTCCTCAATAATTCCATTATAAAGCAGTGAAAATTATTAAAACACTGAAAAACACGTGGAATTCGTTAATAACCCATGTAACTTCTTAATACCAACAATGCAAAGTCTCAATATTCATTAAAATTCTGTTAAACTCCATCATACTACAAAAATCCTCCAAAGCAAAGTCTCAATACTCATTTAAAATCCATTGAATTCTTTAAAATCCCTCAAAACTCCTCAATAATTCCATTATAAAGCAGTGAAAATTATTAAAACACTGAAAAAACCCGTGGAATTCTTTAATAACCCATGAAACTTCTTAATACCTACAAAGCAAAGTCTCAATATTCAATAAAATTCCGTTAAACTCCATCATACTACACAAATCCTCCAAAGCAAAGTCTCAATACTCATTAAAAATCCATTGAATTCTTTAAAATCCCTCAAAACTCCTCAATAATTCCATTATAAAGCAGTGGAAATTATTAAAACTCTGAAAAACCCCGTGGAATTCTTTAATAATCCTTGAAACTACTTAATACCTCCATACCAAAGTATCAATATTCATTAAAATTCCGTTAAACTCCATCATACTACACAAATACTCCAAAGCAAAGTCTCAATACTCATTAAAAATCCATTGAATTCTCTAAAAACCCTCAAAACTCCTCAATAATTCCATTATAAAGCAGTGAAAATTATTAAAACACTGAAAAACACGTGGAATTCGTTAATAACCCATGAAACTTCTTAATACCTACAAAGCAAAGTCTCAATATTCAATAAAATTCCGTTAAACTCCATCATACTACACAAATCCTCCAAAGCAAAGTCTCAATACTCATTAAAAATCCATTGAATTCTTTAAAATCCCTCAAAACTCCTCAATAATTCCATTATAAAGCAGTGAAAATTATTAAAACACTGAAAAACACGTGGAATTCGTTAATAACCCATGAAACTTCTTAATACCTACAAAGCAAAGTCCATAATTCATTAAAATTCTGTTAAACTCCATCATACTACACATATCCTCCAAAGCAAAGTCTCAATACTCATTAAAAATCCATTGAATTCTTTAAAATCCCTCAAAACTCCTCAATAATTCCATTATAAAGCAGTGAAAATTATTAAAACACTGAAAAAAACGTGGAATTCGTTAATAACCCATGAAACTTCTTAATACCTCCAAAGCAAAGTCTCAATATTCATTAAAATTCCAATAAACTCCATCATACTACACAAATTCTCCAAAGCAGAGTCTCAATACTCATTAAAAATCCATTGAATTCTTTAAAATCCCTCAAAACTCCTCAATATTTCCATTATAAAGCAGTGAAAACTATTAAAACTCTGAAAAATCACGTGGAATTCGTTAATAACCCATGAAACTTCTTAATACCTCCAAAGCAAAGTCTCAATATTCATTAAAATTCTGTTAAACTCCATCATACAACAAAAATCCTCCAAAGCAAAGTCTCAATACTCAATAAAAATCCATTGAATTCTTTAAAATCCCTCAAAACTCCCCAATAATTCCATTTTAAAGCAGTGAAAATTATTAAAACTGAAAAAACCCGTGGAATTCTTTAATAACCCATGAAACTTCTTAATACCTACAAAGCAAAGTCCATAATTCATTAAAATTCTGTTAAACTCCATCATACTACACATATCCTCCAAAGCAAAGTCTCAATACTCATTAAAAATCCATTGAATTCTTTAAAATCCCTCAAAACTCCTCAATAATTCCATTATAAAGCAGTGAAAATTATTAAAACACTGAAAACCACGTGGAATTCGTTAATAACCCATGTAACTTCTTAATACCAACAATGCAAAGTCTCAATATTCATTAAAATTCTGTTAAACTCCATCATACTACAAAAATCCTCCAAAGCAAAGTCTCAATACTCATTAAAAATCCATTGAATTCTTTAAAATCCCTCAATACTCCTCAATTATTCCATTATAAAGCAGTGAAAATTATTAAAACACTGAAAAACACGTGGAATTCGTTAATAACCCATGAATCTTCTTAATACCTCCAAAGCAAAGTCTCAATATTCATTAAAATTCCAATAAACTCCATCATACTACACAAATTCTCCAAAGCAGAGTCTCAATACTCATTAAAAATCCATTGAATTCTTTAAAATCCCTCAAAACTCCTCAATAATTCCATTATAAAGCAGTGAAAATTATTAAAACACTGAAAAACACGTGGAATTCGTTAATAACCCATGTAACTTCTTAATACCAACAATGCAAAGTCTCAATATTCATTAAAATTCTGTTAAACTCCATCATACTACAAAAATCCTCCAAAGCAAAGTCTCAATACTCATTAAAAATCCATTGAATTCTTTAAAATCCCTCAAAACTCCTCAATAATTCCATTATAAAGCAGTGAAAATTATTAAAACACTGAAAAACACGTGGAATTCGTTAATAACCCATGTAACTTCTTAATACCAACAATGCAAAGTCTCAATATTCATTAAAATTCTGTTAAACTCCATCATACTACAAAAATCCTCCAAAGAAAAGTCTAAATACTCATAAAAAATCCATTGAATTCCTTAAAATCCCTCAAAACTCCTCAATAATTCCATTATAAAGCAGTGAAAATTATTAAAACTCTAAAACAAACACGTGGAATTCGTTAATAATCCATGAAACTTCTTAATACCTACAAAGCAAAGTCTCAATACTCATTAAAAATCCATTGAATTCTTTAAAATCCCTCAAAACTCCTCAATAATTCCATTATAAAGCAGTGAAAATTATTAAAACTGAAAAAACACGTGGAATTCGTTAATAACCCATGAATCTTCTTAATACCTCCAAAGCAAAGTCTCAATATTCATTAAAATTCCAATAAACTCCATCATACTACACAAATTCTCCAAAGCAGAGTCTCAATACTCATTAAAAATCCATTGAATTCTTTAAAATCCCTCAAAACTCCTCAATAATTCCATTATAAAGCAGTGAAAACTATTAAAACTCTGAAAAATCACGTGGATTTCGTTAATAACCCATGAAACTTCTTAATACCTCCAAAGCAAAGTCTCAATATTCATTAAAATTCTGTTAAACTCCATCATACAACAAAAATCCTCCAAAACAAAGTCTCAATACTCATTAAAAATCCATTGAATTCTTTAAAATCCCTCAAAACTCCTCAATAATTCCATTTTAAAGCAGTGAAAATTATTAAAACTGAAAAAACCCGTGGAATTCTTTAATAACCCATGAAACTTCTTAATACCTACAAAGCAAAGTCCATAATTCATTAAAATTCTGTTAAACTCCATCATACTACACATATCCTCCAAAGCAAAGTCTCAATACTCATTAAAAATCCATTGAATTCTTTAAAATCCCTCAAAACTCCTCAATAATTCCATTATAAAGCAGTGAAAATTATTAAAACACTGAAAAACACGTGGAATTCGTTAATAACCCATGTAACTTCTTAATACCAACAATGCAAAGTCTCAATATTCATTAAAATTCTGTTAAACTCCATCATACTACAAAAATCCTCCAAAGCAAAGTCTCAATACTCATTAAAAATCCATTGAATTCTTTAAAATCCCTCAAAACTCCTCAATAATTCCATTATAAAGCAGTGAAAATTATTAAAACACTGAAAAACACGTGGAATTCGTTAATAACCCATGTAACTTCTTAATACCAACAATGCAAAGTCTCAATATTCATTAAAATTCTGTTAAACTCCATCATACTACAAAAATCCTCCAAAGCAAAGTCTCAATACTCATTTAAAATCCATTGAATTCTTTAAAATCCCTCAAAACTCCTCAATAATTCCATTATAAAGCAGTGAAAATTATTAAAACACTGAAAAAAACCCGTGGAATTCTTTAATAACCCATGAAACTTCTTAATACCTACAAAGCAAAGTCTCAATATTCAATAAAATTCCGTTAAACTCCATCATACTACACAAATCCTCCAAAGCAAAGTCTCAATACTCATTAAAAATCCATTGAATTCTTTAAAATCCCTCAAAACTCCTCAATAATTCCATTATAAAGCAGTGGAAATTATTAAAACTCTGAAAAACCCCGTGGAATTCTTTAATAATCCTTGAAACTACTTAATACCTCCATACCAAAGTATCAATATTCATTAAAATTCCGTTAAACTCCATCATACTACACAAATACTCCAAAGCAAAGTCTCAATACTCATTAAAAATCCATTGAATTCTCTAAAAACCCTCAAAACTCCTCAATAATTCCATTATAAAGCAGTGAAAATTATTAAAACACTGAAAAACACGTGGAATTCGTTAATAACCCATGAAACTTCTTAATACCTACAAAGCAAAGTCTCAATATTCAATAAAATTCCGTTAAACTCCATCATACTACACAAATCCTCCAAAGCAAAGTCTCAATACTCATTAAAAATCCATTGAATTCTTTAAAATCCCTCAAAACTCCTCAATAATTCCATTATAAAGCAGTGAAAATTATTAAAACACTGAAAAACACGTGGAATTCGTTAATAACCCATGAAACTTCTTAATACCTACAAAGCAAAGTCCATAATTCATTAAAATTCTGTTAAACTCCATCATACTACACATATCCTCCAAAGCAAAGTCTCAATACTCATTAAAAATCCATTGAATTCTTTAAAATCCCTCAAAACTCCTCAATAATTCCATTATAAAGCAGTGAAAATTATTAAAACACTGAAAAAAACGTGGAATTCGTTAATAACCCATGAAACTTCTTAATACCTCCAAAGCAAAGTCTCAATATTCATTAAAATTCCAATAAACTCCATCATACTACACAAATTCTCCAAAGCAGAGTCTCAATACTCATTAAAAATCCATTGAATTCTTTAAAATCCCTCAAAACTCCTCAATATTTCCATTATAAAGCAGTGAAAACTATTAAAACTCTGAAAAATCACGTGGAATTCGTTAATAACCCATGAAACTTCTTAATACCTCCAAAGCAAAGTCTCAATATTCATTAAAATTCTGTTAAACTCCATCATACAACAAAAATCCTCCAAAGCAAAGTCTCAATACTCAATAAAAATCCATTGAATTCTTTAAAATCCCTCAAAACTCCCCAATAATTCCATTTTAAAGCAGTGAAAATTATTAAAACTGAAAAAACCCGTGGAATTCTTTAATAACCCATGAAACTTCTTAATACCTACAAAGCAAAGTCCATAATTCATTAAAATTCTGTTAAACTCCATCATACTACACATATCCTCCAAAGCAAAGTCTCAATACTCATTAAAAATCCATTGAATTCTTTAAAATCCCTCAAAACTCCTCAATAATTCCATTATAAAGCAGTGAAAATTATTAAAACACTGAAAACCACGTGGAATTCGTTAATAACCCATGTAACTTCTTAATACCAACAATGCAAAGTCTCAATATTCATTAAAATTCTGTTAAACTCCATCATACTACAAAAATCCTCCAAAGCAAAGTCTCAATACTCATTAAAAATCCATTGAATTCTTTAAAATCCCTCAATACTCCTCAATTATTCCATTATAAAGCAGTGAAAATTATTAAAACACTGAAAAACACGTGGAATTCGTTAATAACCCATGTAACTTCTTAATACCAACAATGCAAAGTCTCAATATTCATTAAAATTCCGTTAAACTCCGTCATACTACAAAAATCCTCCAAAGCAAATTCTCAATACTCATTTAAAATCCATTGAATTCTTTAAAATCCCTCAAAACTCCTCAATAATTCCATTATAAAGCAGTGAAAATTATTAAAACACTGAAAAAAACCCGTGGAATTCTTTAATAACCCATGAAACTTCTTAATACCTACAAAGCAAAGTCTCAATATTCAATAAAATTCCGTTAAACTCCATCATACTACACAAATCCTCCAAAGCAAAGTCTCAATACTCATTAAAAATCCATTGAATTCTTTAAAATCCCTCAAAACTCCTCAATAATTCCATTATAAAGCAGTGGAAATTATTAAAACTCTGAAAAACCCCGTGGAATTCTTTAATAATCCTTGAAACTTCTTAAAACCTCCAAAGCAAAGTCAATATTCATTAAAATTCCGGTAAACTCCATCATACTACACAAATCCTCCAAAGCAAGGTCTCAATACTCAATAAAAATCCATAGAATTCTCTAAAATCCCTCAAAACTCTTCAATAATACCATTATAAAGCAGTGAAAACTATTAAAACTCTAAAAAATCACGTGGAATTCGTTAATAACCCATGAAACTTCTTAATACCTCCAAAGCAAAGTCTCAATATTCATTAAAATTTCGTTAAACTCCATCATACTACAAAATTCCTCCAAAGAAAAGTCTAAATACTCATAAAAAATCCATTGAATTCCTTAAAATCCCTCAAAACTCCTCAATAATTCCATTATAAAGCAGTGAAAATTATTAAAACTCTAAAACAAACACGTGGAATTCGTTAATAATCCATGAAACTTCTTAATACCTACAAAGCAAAGTCTCAATACTCATTAAAAATCCATTGAATTCTTTAAAATCCCTCAAAACTCCTCAATAATTCCATTATAAAGCAGTGAAAATTATTAAAACTGAAAAAACACGTGGAATTCGTTAATAACCCATGAATCTTCTTAATACCTCCAAAGCAAAGTCTCAATATTCATTAAAATTCCAATAAACTCCATCATACTACACAAATTCTCCAAAGCAGAGTCTCAATACTCATTAAAAATCCATTGAATTCTTTAAAATCCCTCAAAACTCCTCAATAATTCCATTATAAAGCAGTGAAAATTATTAAAACACTGAAAAACACGTGGAATTCGTTAATAACCCATGTAACTTCTTAATACCAACAATGCAAAGTCTCAATATTCATTAAAATTCTGTTAAACTCCATCATACTACAAAAATCCTCCAAAGCAAAGTCTCAATACTCATTAAAAATCCATTGAATTCTTTAAAATCCCTCAAAACTCCTCAATAATTCCATTATAAAGCAGTGAAAATTATTAAAACACTGAAAAACACGTGGAATTCGTTAATAACCCATGTAACTTCTTAATACCAACAATGCAAAGTCTCAATATTCATTAAAATTCTGTTAAACTCCATCATACTACAAAAATCCTCCAAAGAAAAGTCTAAATACTCATAAAAAATCCATTGAATTCCTTAAAATCCCTCAAAACTCCTCAATAATTCCATTATAAAGCAGTGAAAATTATTAAAACTCTAAAACAAACACGTGGAATTCGTTAATAATCCATGAAACTTCTTAATACCTACAAAGCAAAGTCTCAATACTCATTAAAAATCCATTGAATTCTTTAAAATCCCTCAAAACTCCTCAATAATTCCATTATAAAGCAGTGAAAATTATTAAAACTGAAAAAAACACGTGGAATTCGTTAATAACCCATGAATCTTCTTAATACCTCCAAAGCAAAGTCTCAATATTCATTAAAATTCCAATAAACTCCATCATACTACACAAATTCTCCAAAGCAGAGTCTCAATACTCATTAAAAATCCATTGAATTCTTTAAAATCCCTCAAAACTCCTCAATAATTCCATTATAAAGCAGTGAAAACTATTAAAACTCTGAAAAATCACGTGGAATTCGTTAATAACCCATGAAACTTCTTAATACCTCCAAAGCAAAGTCTCAATATTCATTAAAATTCTGTTAAACTCCATCATACAACAAAAATCCTCCAAAACAAAGTCTCAATACTCATTAAAAATCCATTGAATTCTTTAAAATCCCTCAAAACTCCTCAATAATTCCATTATAAAGCAGTGAAAATTATTAAAACTGAAAAAACACGTGGAATTCGTTAATAACCCATGAATCTTCTTAATACCTCCAAAGCAAAGTCTCAATATTCATTAAAATTCCAATAAACTCCATCATACTACACAAATTCTCCAAAGCAGAGTCTCAATACTCATTAAAAATCCATTGAATTCTTTAAAATCCCTCAAAACTCCTCAATAATTCCATTATAAAGCAGTGAAAACTATTAAAACTCTGAAAAATCACGTGGAATTCGTTAATAACCCATGAAACTTCTTAATACCTCCAAAGCAAAGTCTCAATATTCATTAAAATTCTGTTAAACTCCATCATACAACAAAAATCCTCCAAAACAAAGTCTCAATACTCATTAAAAATCCATTGAATTCTTTAAAATCCCTCAAAACTCCTCAATAATTCCATTTTAAAGCAGTGAAAATTATTAAAACTGAAAAAACCCGTGGAATTCTTTAATAACCCATGAAACTTCTTAATACCTACAAAGCAAAGTCCATAATTCATTAAAATTCTGTTAAACTCCATCATACTACACATATCCTCCAAAGCAAAGTCTCAATACTCATTAAAAATCCATTGAATTCTTTAAAATCCCTCAAAACTCCTCAATAATTCCATTATAAAGCAGTGAAAATTATTAAAACACTGAAAAACACGTGGAATTCGTTAATAACCCATGTAACTTCTTAATACCAACAATGCAAAGTCTCAATATTCATTAAAATTCTGTTAAACTCCATCATACTACAAAAATCCTCCAAAGCAAAGTCTCAATACTCATTAAAAATCCATTGAATTCTTTAAAATCCCTCAAAACTCCTCAATAATTCCATTATAAAGCAGTGAAAATTATTAAAACACTGAAAAACACGTGGAATTCGTTAATAACCCATGTAACTTCTTAATACCAACAATGCAAAGTCTCAATATTCATTAAAATTCTGTTAAACTCCATCATACTACAAAAATCCTCCAAAGCAAAGTCTCAATACTCATTTAAAATCCATTGAATTCTTTAAAATCCCTCAAAACTCCTCAATAATTCCATTATAAAGCAGTGAAAATTATTAAAACACTGAAAAAACCCGTGGAATTCTTTAATAACCCATGAAACTTCTTAATACCTACAAAGCAAAGTCTCAATATTCAATAAAATTCCGTTAAACTCCATCATACTACACAAATCCTCCAAAGCAAAGTCTCAATACTCATTAAAAATCCATTGAATTCTTTAAAATCCCTCAAAACTCCTCAATAATTCCATTATAAAGCAGTGGAAATTATTAAAACTCTGAAAAACCCCGTGGAATTCTTTAATAATCCTTGAAACTACTTAATACCTCCATACCAAAGTATCAATATTCATTAAAATTCCGTTAAACTCCATCATACTACACAAATACTCCAAAGCAAAGTCTCAATACTCATTAAAAATCCATTGAATTCTCTAAAAACCCTCAAAACTCCTCAATAATTCCATTATAAAGCAGTGAAAATTATTAAAACACTGAAAAACACGTGGAATTCGTTAATAACCCATGAAACTTCTTAATACCTACAAAGCAAAGTCTCAATATTCAATAAAATTCCGTTAAACTCCATCATACTACACAAATCCTCCAAAGCAAAGTCTCAATACTCATTAAAAATCCATTGAATTCTTTAAAATCCCTCAAAACTCCTCAATAATTCCATTATAAAGCAGTGAAAATTATTAAAACACTGAAAAACACGTGGAATTCGTTAATAACCCATGAAACTTCTTAATACCTACAAAGCAAAGTCTCAATATTCATTCAAATTCTGTTATACTCCATCATACTACACAAATCCTCCAAAGCAAAGTCTCAATACTCATTAAAAATCCATTGAATTCTTTAAAATCCCTCAAAACTCCTCAATAATTCCATTATAAAGCAGTGAAAATTATTAAAACTCTGAAAAAAACACGTGGAATTCGTTAATAACCCATGAAACTTCTTAATACCTCCAAAGCAAAGTCTCAATACTCAATAAAAATCCATAGAATTCTCTATAAATTCTCAAAACTCCTCAATAATTCCATTTTAAAGCAGTGAAAATTATTAAAACTGAAAAAACCCGTGGAATTCTTTAATAACCCATGAAACTTCTTAATACCTACAAAGCAAAGTCCATAATTCATTAAAATTCTGTTAAACTCCATCATACTACAAAAATCCTCCAAAGCAAAGTCTCAATACTCATTAAAAATCCATTGAATTCTTTAAAATCCCTCAAAACTCCTCAATAATTCCATTATAAAGCAGTGAAAATTATTAAAACACTGAAAAACACGTGGAATTCGTTAATAACCCATGTAACTTCTTAATACCAACAATGCAAAGTCTCAATATTCATTAAAATTCTGTTAAACTCCATCATACTACAAAAATCCTCCAAAGCAAAGTCTCAATACTCATTAAAAATCCATTGAATTCTTTAAAATCCCTCAAAACTCCTCAATAATTCCATTATAAAGCAGTGAAAATTATTAAAACTCTGAAAAAAAACACGTGGAATTCGTTAATAACCATGAAACTTCTTAATACCTCCAAAGCAAAGTCTCAATACTCAATAAAAATCCATAGAATTCTCTATAAATTCTCAAAACTCCTCAATAATTCCATTTTAAAGCAGTGAAAATTATTAAAACTGAAAAAACCCGTGGAATTCTTTAATAACCCATGAAACTTCTTAATACCTACAAAGCAAAGTCCATAATTCATTAAAATTCTGTTAAACTCCATCATACTACAAAAATCCTCCAAAGCAAAGTCTCAATACTCATTAAAAATCCATTGAATTCTTTAAAATCCCTCAAAACTCCTCAATAATTCCATTATAAAGCAGTGAAAATTATTAAAACACTGAAAAACACGTGGAATTCGTTAATAACCCATGTAACTTCTTAATACCAACAATGCAAAGTCTCAATATTCATTAAAATTCTGTTAAACTCCATCATACTACAAAAATCCTCCAAAGCAAAGTCTCAATACTCATTAAAAATCCATTGAATTCTTTAAAATCCCTCAAAACTCCTCAATAATTCCATTATAAAGCAGTGGAAATTATTAAAACTCTGAAAAACCCCGTGGAATTCTTTAATAATCCTTGAAACTTCTTAAAACCTCCAAAGCAAAGTCTCAATATTCATTAAAATTCGGTAAACTCCATCATACTACACGAATCCTCCAAAGCAAAGTCTCAATACTCAATAAAAATCCATAGAATTCTCTAAAATCCCTCAAAACTCTTCAATAATACCATTATAAAGCAGTGAAAACTATTAAAACTCTGAAAAATCACGTGGAATTCGTTAATAACCCATGAAACTTCTTAATACCTCCAAAGCAAAGTGTCAATACTCATTAAAAATCCATTGAATTCTTTAAAATCCCTCAAAACTCCTCAATAATTCCATTATAAAGCAGTGAAAATTATTAAAACACTGAAAAACACGTGGAATTCGTTAATAACCCATGTAACTTCTTAATACCAACAATGCAAAGTCTCAATATTCATTAAAATTCTGTTAAACTCCATCATACTACAAAAATCCTCCAAAGCAAAGTCTCAATACTCATTTAAAATCCATTGAATTCTTTAAAATCCCTCAAAACTCCTCAATAATTCCATTATAAAGCAGTGAAAATTATTAAAACACTGAAAAAACCCGTTGGAATTCTTTAATAACCCATGAAACTTCTTAATACCTACAAAGCAAAGTCTCAATATTCAATAAAATTCCGTTAAACTCCATCATACTACACAAATCCTCCAAAGCAAAGTCTCAATACTCATTAAAAATCCATTGAATTCTTTAAAATCCCTCAAAACTCCTCAATAATTCCATTATAAAGCAGTGGAAATTATTAAAACTCTGAAAAACCCCGTGGAATTCTTTAATAATCCTTGAAACTACTTAATACCTCCATACCAAAGTATCAATATTCATTAAAATTCCGTTAAACTCCATCATACTACACAAATACTCCAAAGCAAAGTCTCAATACTCATTAAAAATCCATTGAATTCTCTAAAAACCCTCAAAACTCCTCAATAATTCCATTATAAAGCAGTGAAAATTATTAAAACACTGAAAAACACGTGGAATTCGTTAATAACCCATGAAACTTCTTAATACCTACAAAGCAAAGTCTCAATATTCAATAAAATTCCGTTAAACTCCATCATACTACACAAATCCTCCAAAGCAAAGTCTCAATACTCATTAAAAATCCATTGAACTCTTTTAAAATCCCTCAAAACTCCTCAATAATTCCATTATAAAGCAGTGAAAATTATTAAAACTCTAAAACAAACACGTGGAATTCGTTAATAATCCATGAAACTTCTTAATACCTACAAAGCAAAGTCTCAATACTCATTAAAAAATCCATTGAATTCTTTAAAATCCCTCAAAACTCCTCAATAATTCCATTCTAAAGCAGTGAAAATTATTAAAACTGAAAAAACACGTGGAATTCGTTAATAACCCATGAATCTTCTTAATACCTCCAAAGCAAAGTGTCAATATTCATTAAAATTTCGTTAAACTCCATCATACTACACAAATCCTCCAAAGCAAAGTCTCAATACTCATTAAAAATCCATTGAACTCTTTAAAATCCCTCAAAACTCCTCAATAATTCCATTATAAAGCAGTGAAAATTATTAAAACTCTGAAAAAAAACACGTGGAATTCGTTAATAACCCATGAAACTTCTTAATACCTCCAAAGCAAAGTCTCAATACTCATTAAAAATCCATTGAATTCTTTAAAATCCCTCAAAACTCCTCAATAATTCCATTATAAAGCAGTGAAAATTATTAAAACACTGAAAAACACGTGGAATTCGTTAATAACCCATGTAACTTCTTAATACCAACAATGCAAAGTCTCAATATTCATTAAAATTCTGTTAAACTCCATCATACTACAAAAATCCTCCAAAGCAAAGTCTCAATACTCATTAAAAATCCATTGAATTCTTTAAAATCCCTCAAAACTCCTCAATAATTCCATTATAAAGCAGTGGAAATTATTAAAACTCTGAAAAACCCCGTGGAATTCTTTAATAATCCTTGAAACTTCTTAAAACCTCCAAAGCAAAGTCTCAATATTCATTAAAATTCCGGTAAACTCCATCATACTACACGAATCCTCCAAAGCAAAGTCTCAATACTCAATAAAAATCCATAGAATTCTCTAAAATCCCTCAAAACTCTTCAATAATACCATTATAAAGCAGTGAAAACTATTAAAACTCTGAAAAATCACGTGGAATTCGTTAATAACCCATGAAACTTCTTAATACCTCCAAAGCAAAGTGTCAATACTCATTAAAAATCCATTGAATTCTTTAAAATCCCTCAAAACTCCTCAATAATTCCATTATAAAGCAGTGAAAATTATTAAAACACTGAAAAAACACGTGGAATTCGTTAATAACCCATGTAACTTCTTAATACCAACAATGCAAAGTCTCAATATTCATTAAAATTCTGTTAAACTCCATCATACTACAAAAATCCTCCAAAGCAAAGTCTCAATACTCATTTAAAATCCATTGAATTCTTTAAAATCCCTCAAAACTCCTCAATAATTCCATTATAAAGCAGTGAAAATTATTAAAACACTGAAAAAACCCGTGGAATTCTTTAATAACCCATGAAACTTCTTAATACCTACAAAGCAAAGTCTCAATATTCAATAAAATTCCGTTAAACTCCATCATACTACACAAATCCTCCAAAGCAAAGTCTCAATACTCATTAAAAATCCATTGAATTCTTTAAAATCCCTCAAAACTCCTCAATAATTCCATTATAAAGCAGTGGAAATTATTAAAACTCTGAAAAACCCCGTGGAATTCTTTAATAATCCTTGAAACTACTTAATACCTCCATACCAAAGTATCAATATTCATTAAAATTCCGTTAAACTCCATCATACTACACAAATACTCCAAAGCAAAGTCTCAATACTCATTAAAAATCCATTGAATTCTCTAAAAACCCTCAAAACTCCTCAATAATTCCATTATAAAGCAGTAAAAATTATTAAAACACTGAAAAACACGTGGAATTCGTTAATAACCCATGAAACTTCTTAATACCTACAAAGCAAAGTCTCAATATTCAATAAAATTCCGTTAAACTCCATCATACTACACAAATCCTCCAAAGCAAAGTCTCAATACTCATTAAAAATCCATTGAACTCTTTAAAATCCCTCAAAACTCCTCAATAATTCCATTATAAAGCAGTGAAAATTATTAAAACTCTAAAACAAACACGTGGAATTCGTTAATAATCCATGAAACTTCTTAATACCTACAAAGCAAAGTCTCAATACTCATTAAAAATCCATTGAATTCTTTAAAATCCCTCAAAACTCCTCAATAATTCCATTCTAAAGCAGTGAAAATTATTAAAACTGAAAAAACACGTGGAATTCGTTAATAACCCATGAATCTTCTTAATACCTCCAAAGCAAAGTGTCAATATTCATTAAAATTTCGTTAAACTCCATCATACTACACAAATCCTCCAAAGCAAAGTCTCAATACTCATTAAAAATCCATTGAACTCTTTAAAATCCCTCAAAACTCCTCAATAATTCCATTATAAAGCAGTGAAAATTATTAAAACTCTGAAAAAAACACGTGGAATTCGTTAATAACCCATGAAACTTCTTAATACCTCCAAAGCAAAGTCTCAATACTCAATAAAAATCCATAGAATTCTCTATAAATTCTCAAAACTCCTCAATAATTCCATTTTAAAGCAGTGAAAATTATTAAAACTCTGAAAAAAACACGTGGAATTCGTTAATAACCCATGTAACTTCTTAATACCAACAATGCAAAGTCTCAATATTCATTAAAATTCTGTTAAACTCCATCATACTACAAAAATCCTCCAAAGCAAAGTCTCAATACTCATTAAAAATCCATTGAATTCTTTAAAATCCCTCAAAACTCCTCAATAATTCCATTATAAAGCAGTGGAAATTATTAAAACTCTGAAAAACCCCGTGGAATTCTTTAATAATCCTTGAAACTTCTTAAAACCTCCAAAGCAAAGTCTCAATATTCATTAAAATTCCGGTAAACTCCATCATACTACACGAATCCTCCAAAGCAAAGTCTCAATACTCAATAAAAATCTATAGAATTCTCTAAAATCCCTCAAAACTCTTCAATAATACCATTATAAAGCAGTGAAAACTATTAAAACTCTGAAAAATCACGTGGAATTCGTTAATAACCCATGAAACTTCTTAATACCTCCAAAGCAAAGTGTCAATACTCATTAAAAATCCATTGAATTCTTTAAAATCCCTCAAAACTCCTCAATAATTCCATTATAAAGCAGTGAAAATTATTAAAACTGAAAAAACACGTGGAATTCGTTAATAACCCATGAATCTTCTTAATACCTCCAAAGCAAAGTGTCAATATTCATTAAAATTTCGTTAAACTCCATCATACTACACAAATCCTCCAAAGCAAAGTCTCAATACTCATTAAAAAATCCATTGAACTCTTTAAAATCCCTCAAAACTCCTCAATAATTCCATTATAAAGCAGTGAAAATTATTAAAACTCTAAAACAAACACGTGGAATTCGTTAATAATCCATGAAAAATAATTCCATTATAAAGCAGTGAAAATTATTAAAACTCTAAAACAAACACGTGGAATTCGTTAATAATCCATGAAACTTCTTAATACCAACAATGCAAAGTCTCAATATTCATTAAAATCTGGTTAAACTCCATCATACTACAAAAATCCTCCAAAGCAAAGTCCTCAATACTCATTAAAAATCCATTGAATTCTTTAAAATCCCTCAAAACTCCTCAATAATTCCATTATAAAGCAGTGAAAATTATTAAAACACTGAAAAACACGTTGGAATTCGTTAATAACCCATGTAACTTCTTAATACCAACAATGCAAAGTCTCATATTTCATTAAAATTCTGTTAAACTCCAATCATACTACAAAAATCCTCCAAAGAAAAGTCTAAATACTCATAAAAAATCCATTGAATTCCTTAAAATCCCTCAAAAACTCCTCAATAATTCCATTATAAAGCAGTGAAAATTATTAAAACTCTAAAACAAACACGTGGAATTCGTTAATAATCCATGGAAACTTCTTAATACCTACAAAGCAAAGTCTCAATACTCATTAAAAATCCATTGAATTCTTTAAAAATCCCTCAAAACTCCTCAATAATTTCCATTATAAAGCAGTGAAAAATTATTTAAAACTGAAAAAACACGTGGAATTCGTTAATAACCCCATGAATCTTCTTAATACCTCCAAAGCAAAGTCTCAATAATTTCATTAAAATTCCAATAAACTCCATCATTACTTACACAAATTCTCCAAAGCAGAGTCTCAATACTCATTAAAAATCCATTGAATTCTTAAAATCCCTCAAAACTCCTCAATAATTCCATTATAAAGCAGTGAAAACTATTAAAACTCTGAAAAATCACGTGGAATTCGTTTAATAACCCATGAAACTTCTTAATACCTCCAAAGCAAAGTCTCAATATTCATTAAAATTCTGTTAAACTCCATCATACAACAAAAAATCCTCCAAAACAAAGTCTCAATACTCATTAAAAATCCATTGAATTCTTTAAAATCCCTCAAAACTCCTCAATAATTCCATTTTAAAGCAGTGAAAATTATTTAAAACTGAAAAAACCCGTGGAATTCTTTAATAACCCATGAAACTTCTTAATACCTACAAAGCAAAGTCCATAATTCATTAAAATTCTGTTAAACTCCATCATACTACACATATCCTCCAAAGCAAAGTCTCAATACTCATTAAAAATCCATTGAATTCTTTAAAATCCCTCAAAACTCCTCAATAATTCCATTATAAAGCAGTGAAAATTATTAAAACACTGAAAAACACGTGGAATTCGTTAATAACCCATGTAACTTCTTAATACCAACAATGCAAAGTCTCAATATTCATTAAAAATTCTGTTAAACTCCATCATACTACAAAAAATCCTCCAAAGCAAAGTCTCAAATACTCATTAAAAATCCATTGAATTCTTTAAAATCCCTCAAAACTCCTCAATAATTCCATTATAAAGCAGTGAAAATTATTAAAACACTGAAAAACACGTGGAATTCGTTAATAACCCATGTAACTTCTTAATACCAACAATGCAAAGTCTCAATATTCATTAAAATTCTGTTAAACTCCATCATACTACAAAAATCCTCCAAAGCAAAGTCTCAATACTCATTTAAAATCCATTGAATTCTTTAAAATCCCTCAAAACTCCTCAATAATTCCATTATAAAGCAGTGAAAATTATTAAAACACTGAAAAAAACCCGTGGAATTCTTTAATAACCCATGAAACTTCTTAATACCTACAAAGCAAAGTCTCAATATTCAATAAAATTCCGTTAAACTCCATCATACTACACAAATCCTCCAAAGCAAAGTCTCAATACTCATTAAAAAATCCATTGAATTCTTTAAAATCCCTCAAAACTCCTCAATAATTCCATTATAAAGCAGTGGAAATTATTAAAACTCTGAAAAACCCCGTGGAATTCTTTAATAATCCTTGAAACTACTTAATACCTCCATACCAAAGTATCAATATTCATTAAAATTCCGTTAAAACTCCATCATACTACACAAATACTCCAAAGCAAAGTCTCAATACTCATTAAAAATCCATTGAATTCTTTAAAATCCCTCAAAACTCCTCAATAATTCCATTATAAAGCAGTGAAAATTATTAAAACTCTGAAAAAAAACACGTGGAATTCGTTAATAACCCATGAAACTTCTTAATACCTCCAAAGCAAAGTCTCAATACTCAATAAAAATCCATAGAATTCTCTATAAATTCTCAAAACTCCCTCAATAATTCCATTTTAAAGCAGTGAAAATTATTAAAACTGAAAAAAACCCGTGGAATTCTTTAATAACCCATGAAACTTCTTAATACCTACAAAGCAAAGTCCATAATTCATTAAAATTCTGTTAAACTCCATCATACTACAAAAATCCTCCAAAGCAAAGTCCTCAATACTCATTAAAATCCATTGAATTCTTTTAAAATCCCTCAAAACTCCTCAATAATTCCATTATAAAGCAGTGAAAATTATTAAAACACTGAAAAACACGTGGAATTCGTTAATAACCCATGTAACTTCTTAATACCAACAATGCAAAGTCTCAATATTCATTAAAATTCTGTTAAACTCCATCATACTACAAAAATCCTCCAAAGCAAAGTCTCAATACTCATTAAAAAATCCATTGAATTCTTTAAAATCCCTCAAAACTCCTCAATAATTCCATTATAAAGCAGTGGAAATTATTAAAACTCTGAAAAACCCCGTGGAATTCTTTAATAATCCTTGAAACTTCTTAAAACCTCCAAAGCAAAGTCTCAATATTCATTAAAATTCCCGGTAAACTCCATCATACTACACGAATCCTCCAAAGCAAAGTCTCAATACTCAATAAAAATCCATAGAATTCTCTAAAATCCCTCAAAACTCTTCAATAATACCATTATAAAGCAAGTGAAAACTATTAAAACTCTGAAAAATCACGTGGAATTCGTTAATAACCCATGAAACTTCTTAATACCTCCAAAGCAAAGTGTCAATACTCATTAAAAAATCCATTGAATTCTTTAAAATCCCTCCAAAACTCCTCAATAATTCCATTATAAAGCAGTGAAAATTATTCTAAAACACTGAAAAACACGTGGAATTCGTTTAATAACCCATGTAACTTCTTAATACCAACAATGCAAAGTCTCAATATTCATTAAAATTCTGTTAAAACTCCATCATACTACAAAAATCCTCCAAAGCAAAGTCTCAATACTCATTTAAAATCCATTGAATTCTTTAAAATCCCTCAAAACTCCTCAATAATTCCATTATAAAGCAGTGAAAATTATTAAAACACTGAAAAAACCCGTGGAATTCTTTAATAATCCTTGAAACTACTTAATACCTCCATACCAAAGTATCAATATTCATTAAAATTCCGTTTAAACTCCATCATACTACACAAATACTCCAAAGCAAAGTCTCAATACTCATTAAAAATCCATTGAATTCTCTAAAAACCCTCAAAACTCCTCAATAATTCCATTATTAAGCAGTGAAAATTATTAAAACACTGAAAAAACACGTGGAATTCGTTAATAACCCATGAAACTTCTTAATACCTACAAAGCAAAGTCTCAATATTCAATAAAATTCCGTTTAAACTCCATCATACTACACAAATCCTCCAAAGCAAAGTCTCAATACTCATTAAAAATCCATTGAACTCTTTAAAATCCCTCAAAACTCCTCAATAATTCCATTATAAAGCAGTGAAAATTATTAAAACTCTAAAACAAACACGTGGAATTCGTTAATAATCCATGAAACTTCTTAATACCTACAAAGCAAAGTCTCAATACTCATTAAAAATCCATTGAATTCTTTAAAATCCCTCAAAACTCCTCAATAATTCCATTCTAAAGCAGTGAAAATTATTAAAACTGAAAAAACCACGGTGGAATTCGTTAATAACCCCATGAATCTTCTTAATACCTCCAAAGCAAAGTGTCAATATTCATTAAAATTTCGTTAAACTCCATCATACTACACAAATCCTCCAAAGCAAAGTCTCAATACTCATTAAAAATCCATTGAACTCTTTAAAATCCCTCAAAACTCCTCAATAATTCCATTATAAAGCAGTGAAAATTATTAAAACTCTGAAAAAAAACACGTGGAATTCTCACTCCAAAGCAAAGTCTCAATACTCAATAAAAATCCATAGAATTCTCTATAAATTCTCAAAACTCCCTCAATAATTCCATTTTAAAGCAGTGAAAATTATTAAAACTCTGAAAAAAAACACGTGGAATTCGTTAATAAACCCATGTAACTTCTTAATACCAACAATGCAAAGTCTCAATATTCATTAAAAATTCTGTTAAACTCCATCATACTACAAAAATCCTCCAAAGCAAAGTCTCAATACTCATTAAAAATCCATTGAATTCTTTAAAATCCCTCAAAACTCCTCAATAATTCCATTATAAAGCAGTGGAAATTATTAAAACTCTGAAAAACCCCGTGGAATTCTTTAATAATCCTTGAAACTTCTTAAAACCTCCAAAGCAAAGTCTCAATATTCATTAAAATTCCGGTAAACTCCATCATACTACACGAATCCTCCAAAGCAAAGTCTCAATACTCAATAAAAAATCCATTGAATTCTTTAAAATCCCTCAAAACTCCTCAATAATTCCATTATAAAGCAGTGAAAATTATTAAAACTGAAAAAACACGTGGAATTCGTTAATAACCAATGAATCTTCTTAATACCCTCCAAAGCAAAGTGTCAATATTCATTAAAATTTCGTTAAACTCCATCATACTACACAAATCCTCCAAAGCAAAGTCTCAATACTCATTAAAAATCCATTGAACTCTTTAAAATCCCTCAAAACTCCTCAATAATTCCATTATAAAGCAGTGAAAATTATTAAAACTCTAAAACAAACACGTGGAATTCGTTAATAACCCATGAATCTTCTTAATACCTCCAAAGCAAAGTGTCAATATTCATTAAAATTTCGTTAAACTCCATCATACTACACAAATCCTCCAAAAGCAAAGTCTCAATACTCATTAAAAATCCATTGAACTCTTTAAAATCCCTCAAAACTCCTCAAATAATTCCATTATAAAGCAGTGAAAATTATTAAAACTCTAAAACAAACACGTGGAATTCGTTAATAATCCATGAAACTTCTTAATACCTACAAAGCAAAGTCTCAATACTCATTAAAAAATCCATTGAATTCTTTAAAATCCCTCAAAACTCCTCAATAATTCCATTCTAAAGCAGTGAAAATTATTAAAACTGAAAAAACACGTGGAATTCGTTAATAACCCATGAATCTTCTTAATACCATCCAAAGCAAAGTGTCAATATTCATTAAAATTTCGTTAAACTCCATCATACTACACAAATCCTCCAAAGCAAAGTCTCAATACTCCATTAAAAATCCATTGAAACTCTTTAAAATCCCTCAAAACTCCTCAATAATTCCATTATAAAGCAGTGAAAATTATTAAAACTCTGAAAAAAAACACGTGGAATTCGTTAATAACCCATGAAACTTCTTAATACCTCCAAAGCAAAGTCTCAATACTCAATAAAAATCCATAGAATTCTCTATAAATTCTCAAAACTCCTCAATAATTCCATTATAAAGCAGTGAAAAATTATTAAAACACTGAAAAACACGTGGAATTCGTTAATAACCCATGTAACTTCTTAATACCAACAATGCAAAGTCTCAATATTTCATTAAAATTCTGTTAAACTCCATCATACTACAAAAATCCTCCAAAGCAAAGTCTCAATACTCATTAAAAATCCATTGAATTCTTTAAAATCCCTCAAAACTCCTCAATAATTCCATTATAAAGCAGTGAAAATTATTAAAACACTGAAAAACACGTGGAATTCGTTAATAACCCATGTAACTTCTTAATACCAACAATGCAAAGTCTCAATATTCATTAAAATTCTGTTAAACTCCATCATACTACAAAAATCCTCCAAAGAAAAGTCTAAATACTCATATAAAAAATCCATTGAATTCCTTAAAATCCCTCAAAAACTCCTCAATAATTCCATTATAAAGCAGTGAAAATTATTAAAACTCTAAAACAAACACGTGGAATTCGTTAATAATCCATGAAACTTCTTAATACCTACAAAGCAAAGTCTCAATACTCAA